>NW_026705726.1:0-300000 GCF_029867415.1 Vicia villosa | reverse complement strand
TATGAGGTGGTATCTTAGGTCAAAATTTGGGGTATGACACTTACTCCTAAAGCCTTTATCCCGGTTCACAAGTAACAAGGTTATTGACATCTCAAGGATTATGACCAAACTTGGCCCCTTAAATAAATTAACCTCAATAACAAATGTTATTGACATCTCAAGGATTCTAACAAAGACTAGTCCCTCAAGGAAATTAACCAATATGTTAAAATTACAAGGTTTGTATGTATAAAAGATTCCTTCATAAAGCTGATTACACAAAGTTTTAAGCATAACACATAACACTTTAAGAGATATGAAATAAAAGCTTTGAGTGCTCCTCTTTGTTGTCTTTGAAGATCTTCATAGCACTTGCTATTCTTTTCTTTCCTAGAATCCTTTTGTATTTTCATTAGCACCATCTTGATTTTATTCTTTTAGTTCCATACGCATCTTCATTTTTTGGCTTAACTGTTCTTCTTCATTTCTTGTTCTATTTTGCACGTAAGTGATTTTTCTATGTTCAGATGCGCATATACATTTTCAGTACCCTTTTCTTCACTAACTCATTGTTGCACATATTTTCTCCTTTTCATGTTTGCTTCTACTGCTAAGTATCTTAGCTCTCAACTTTTGTCTCACTCTCTCTTGTGTATGTATATTTTATACATTATTGTCACATGATTTTCCAGTCTTTCAATTTATCTTTAAATAGATAAAGAAAATAGATCCGTTGGAGAAGGAGAGATTTAGTATCCATACACATAGTTGTTAGAGACGTTACTAGAACAAGAGTAGAGTGGCAGTAGTAGCACTATGATGAGACATATGAACATTTAGTATTCTTTTCATGTTGTATTGTAGTCACATGATGATGTACTTCAATAATATTTTCATACATACTCCTTTTTCGTCTAATTTCATGATCAGAGGCTTCTAATAGAATTAGATGAAGCTTGATCAAAGGTCAAATTCACTATCTTCTTCACACTTAACTACTTGAGTCAGAGGCTTCTGATAGGTTATGATGAAGCTTGATCAAAGTTAATCTTTGATATTTGAAATACAAGAGTCTTGGAGAGATAGAGTCCATCACATATGTCTTTTGGAAAAATTCTTGTAGATGCATTGACTTGATAACCTAGATTAAAATTTGATTTTCTTATTCTTCAAGATCTTCTTTCAGACATTATTCCTTTGAAATAGAGGCTTATGATAAATATTGATGAAGCTTGTTCAGATTCAAATTCATTCTCTTACATCAGATACTGCTTTCTTCTAATGACGTCAATCTTTAGACTTCGCCAGTCTTCAGTTTTCGTTGATCACCAGATTCAATATGTGTTTAGCTCAACGTCTGGTGTATTTCAACTTGACTTCTTCAAAGTCTGAGTTATTTTCTTTTAGAACTGCACATTGAACAACCATTAGAGAAAAATTTTCTTCATACAAAAGCACTTGTTATCATCAAAACTTCAAGGATTAGTTAACAAACCAAACTTGTTCCAACAACTATAACAATCTAGATATGATATTCATATCCATATGAGGTTTGAGGTTGTGTGGTATTTCTATGCTGTGGAAAAAATGGGGGAGTGTGATGTTGTGTCTTTTGTGATGTTGTGAGCTCCTGTTTGGTGATTTATCTTATTTGCATATATGGTTTTTCTGCTGCTTTGTGTACTCAAATATGACATATTATGATATGGTGTGCTTCTTATGCTACTTCTTGAAGATCACATCTTGTAAGTTGTTTTAGTTGCTTGCATTATGTAAAAAACATATGTGCAAGGTGTATTTTTTGTAGAGGCAACATGTGGAATAATATGTTCCAGCATGTGTGCGTAGCATCTAGCCTCAGTTTGCAGGCCAAACTTTGTAAAGTGAATATGTGTATTTTGATGTTTGATTCTTGGAAGATTTATTGTTGTATCTTTTAGAAAATAATATTTTGTAAGATTTTTTAAGAAGATTGTATTAATCCATAAGTTTGAAGAAGATTTAATTAGATATGGATTGATTAAAAAATTTGGAGTTCGTTTAAACAGGAAGATTTGTTTGGATTTGTGTTAAAGAGAAGATGTAATTGGATAAACTTTGAAGGAATTTTTGGTTCAATTTTAAGCATTGAATATTTGATTAAATAAATATTCCATGAAGAGATTTAATGAGATTTGTTTTAATTACAAGATGTGGATATGTACTTAATGAGAAGATCTTCAATACAAGATGTAGAAGTGTGGTTCAATTTTAGCAACAGATTTATTATGAATCTTTTACTTGAGAAGTTGGAATTGTGATTTATATGAAGTAAATATATTATTTGATTTAATCAAGATTCAGAATTCTGTCACAATGACACACGTGGGACACGATGCTCTAGCATGTGTGCAACATCTGGCCTTTGATAGTAGGCCATAATTGTTGTCATTCTAAACGTAATTCCTGGTTGAGTTTCAATAAGATTTGTTGCTATCTTTTAGCAATGTATTTATGTAGATTTGTTTGATTATATGGGACATGATCAAGTCACACAAAAAAGTTGAGACATGAAAACAAATTTATGGTCATTGATAAGTGCCAAATTTACAATAAATACATCAACACTTATTGACTTATTTCACAAGAAATTGATGCAAAACCACACGAATTTATCTATGAAAAGTGAAAATACATTTGTTTGGACTTTTCTTGTATGCAATAATTAAAAGAAAATGAAAAGAACTGGAAAACCATGATTGAGCATGCAAAAAATAGGCCAAAGAAAAGCCTTGAAGAATCAAGCCTTACTAGGTCCACCACTGGCGTGCTAGGAACATGATTTAATGGACATATGGCACAACCTGTTGCAACTATTTCATGGTGAAACAAGGGTAAACTCGCTAGTTTAAGGGGTGATGCGCTAGGCGAGCAAAGGCGGCCAAGGACACGTGGAAAACATGCAATAATTTCCTAATAAGGATGGAAATCTAGTTGGGTAAAGTTGGTAGTGCATGATAGGCGCAAGAATGGTGAGCCTAGTGAGAACCTCCCAATTTAGTCTATAAATAGCAAATTCTAATTCAGTTCAAAGGGAGTTTTTATGGATCGAGGTAGTATAGAAATAAAGTAGGTTTACTTTGGTCTACAACAGGAGAATAAAATAGGAGGTCTCAAGGCAGAAGGGCTACTCATGTGATAGGGAAAACCACACTTCCAAGGTCGGCGTCCTAGAGTTACTTGCTTTTACGCTAAACATGAGTAAGATTAACTAAAATATTTTTGTTGGGGTTAGATATAGTCATTATATTTCTGTACTAAATAGGTTATGATATTCTATGTAAGTCAAACTGTAATATTGGTGACCCTTTAATCTTAATGCTTGTTTTAATTTTGCAACCTAAAACCTATTTTCATTGTGTGAATCATCATCAAAATGTGTTTTTCATTACTAGATCCAAGATAATCAATATATTGGATACTAAAGCCTAGTCATAGGGTTAGGTTTGATGTATCCACATATTGTAGTAGGATCAGTGCGGAGTCTTGCTACACTATTACTGTTAGGGCTTAATGCTCTGTGTTGGTTAGTAGTTAGAGATATCAGCTATTAGGTTATACGCTAATCTCACGGTATGGATATTGAAAAGTGATACGAATAAGGGTAACATGTGGTAATATTATTATCTTAGTAGAGGAGCATATTACTGATCTATGGACGTGCATGATAAATACGTAATACTTGAATCTACCCCCAAAAAGCTTTCTTAATATTAACACTGAAATCTCCATTTTATTTTCTGTCATTTATTTTATAAAATTTATTTTTCAAGCTTAACAAGCAATACACAACCCTTTTATCACTTAAAATATTAAAAGTTGTTCAACAATTTTTAAAACCACCAGCCTATGTGGACATGATAATTGTCGAGGACTGGTGCTAGTTTTAAATATATAGCATATTTTTATTATTTTAAGTATTGTTATGTTTGTGTATATTTGTTAATAGATGTATATTTTGTTTATAAATAATAACCCATTAAACTTTAGAATTAATATGTTTTTTCTATTTTATGCGAGGTAAGGTTCCTGCAAAACAATTGTTATTCGATTGCGAAATCAAAAGAACTGCACGCAGAAACTTCAATAAAAATAGGAATAAGAATAAAAAAGGCAAAGGTCTAGATCTAAAAGAGTCTTCGGTTTCAAATCAAAGAGCCATGACTAAAGTTATCAACAACAACACTAAAAACAATGGAAATAACAATGGTGATACATCGTGTCATCATAGTCTAAGATATCTAGCTCATATTGCTAGAACACAAAGGAATGTGCGAAAGTGAAACGAAAACAAAACTATTACAAACTATGTATGCTAATTACCCTTTTGTAGGGTTAGATCATCAAGACATATACACACACCTAAAAAATTCTATGAAATTGCTTGGAGGCTAGGAGCTCCAAAAAATAAAGAAGAGGTGGTATTCCTATGATTGTTTCCACACTCTCTAATTGGAAAATAAAAGGAATGGTATCTTGATCAATCCATATCGATGATGAAAAATCAGAACTTGTTAGAGGAAAAGTTCTTAAATATATTTTTTCCTCACAACTAATTCACCGAAGACAAGCAACCATCATAGTTTTTTCTCGAGGTATAACATAAACTCTTTCTGAAGCATGGGAAAGATAAAAGACCCTGCTGAGACAATGTCCAAAGCATGGTTTTGAAGAACTTATGTAGATACACATTCAGGAATGGACTTTAACAACAACCAAAGTTTATATTAGAAACTACTAATGAGGGTTCTCTTATGTCAAAAAGTGAAAATGATGAAACAACAATCATTGAGCAGATGGTGCTCAGTGATCATTGATGACAATTCTAACAAGTGTACTAGTCTCGTCGAGTAATAAGTTAAATCCGTCTCCACAGGGATTGTGCATTTTAACAAGGTAATAATACTGCAAATTAAAGTAAATAGGTTTATTTGGTAAGAGAATAAAATGAGACAATAGTCGAAATAAAATTCAATAGTTAAAGGCGATTAAATATTTCTTTCGTCTCTCTTACTTATACTTGTTGATGAACTTGTTGATGAACTGTGCATTAACTAAATTTCTAATATGTTAAAATCTTACCGCGAATTAACAAGGCCATTGTACCCAATTTTTTGGTGTACAACTCACTAATCTACACAATAATTTTCTAATTCCTTATGCCAAATTAGAGTTAAATTAGGAGTTCTATGATCGTTAATTCAAAAGGCATAACTTATAATTACCTATTTCAAGTTAAATACTAAGTTCAATATTTGCCATAGATTGGATTAGTAGACTTACGATCTATAACCTCTACTCATCTGATATCAATTTATGCATTCGTCAATGCATAAAAAACATTAAAATAAAAAACAATTAAATTAAAACAATAACATAAAAGTATTCAATTAATCTCAAATAGACATATGATCAAATAGAGTACAAGTAGGTTTGTCTTAAAAAGACCTAATATAAGAAATTTAGCTAACTTTGATATATGATTTCATGATTTTGTTAAAAATTTCATGATTTTTCTGATATAATTTCAATATTCCCGATAAAAACATTATGAATTTTTTATCCGAAATTTTAAAATTTCTGACATAGTTTTGAAATTTCGAATAAAAATTCAAACTTCTGAAAATTTGATAACTTTAAGCAAGAATATAATAATAAAAGTATGCAATGTCAGAGGTGCTAGATATAAGTGATGGGCTGACAAGTTAATTTTTAGTTGCCATGCACCAAAGAGATGTCACAAATGACAAAACATCCTATCAAAAGATATGGCCCAAGTATGTACTTTAATCATATCTAACAAAAGTTTTGCACTAACAATGTTAAGAAAGCATTTATTGGGAGCAAACTCTATTTTTTTTATTATATTATTATTTGAGTTTTGCATTTTCTTCATTTATTCAATGACCTTTTCAGCAGTCAAAATTAATTGAATCTTGAGATGATATTTGAAGCCACTATTTTTAAAACTATTTTCTGGCATAATTCATTCAATGAGAAACCATTCACCTAGCGAATTATGGCCAAAAATCCGAAGTTTGCACCTGAGACAAAGTTGCAATCAAGGGATAATTTCCAAATTATTTATGGTTTGAGTCATGTTTTGAAATATGATCTATATATGCCTGAGGTTTTAAGTTTAACAAGCTTGCATGATGTATAACCTCTTTTGTCAAATGCTTGATTCTAAGATTAATCTTATGGTTAATTTTGAGTAGAAGTATGACTATGAATTTATATATTTATTTTTCAAAGCATGCTTCCATTGATTTTGTACGAAATTGATTAACCTTTCATTTTTGATTTGTAAAGCTAACCTAGTAAAATTGATTAACCTTTCATTTTGACTTGCAAATATAACCTTATGGTAATTTTCAAAGAATTTTTTGATTATTCTGAACAAGTAAATTTACCTATAAAAACAACACACTGAGTGAGTGATCCCTCATACACTTTTGAGTTGAATATTAAAAATTTTGTTATTTTTTAAAAAATTTCAATCATGGTCTTGAAAAAAAATATATATACCTGTCCTTAGGAATAAGAATTCATTCGTTGTATAGTAAGGTTTTTAACAAATTAGGGATATGTTTACTATATTATGTTAAAGTGTGAACATAGGATAAATTGATGCATGCATGAATTAAAAATTTGCCAAAATAAATAAAAAATAAAAAGATTAAGAATGTCAAGAAAATGTAAGACATCAAAAGATAAAGAAATGAAAGTTTAAAAATAATGTAGTAAGGAGAGGAATGGAACTGAGAAAAAAAATGAATGTGTGAAAAATAATAGATATGCTTCCTCTCTTAAACCCCAAAGACTTTTTGTATAGAAAAAACAATGATTATTTTTTAGCTTTGTCACATTACAACATATAAAAAACCTTAGCTATCCATGGTTTTCATCACCTGTGAGACAGTGATGAAAATCGAAATTATGATTACATCCTTTGTATCTTCTGACTATACAGCATCTCATTACGAGTGTACTAAATTTTCCATAGAGAAGTACAAATAAGTTGGACACTGATTCACATCCTTATTGAGCGGGATACAGTAGCCCAACGGGGAGAAAAACATGTAGCCTTAAAGAAAACACAGTGCATAAAAATGTGTGATGCTATTTCAGGAGCAGAGTTATAGAAAGGGCACGAGGGAATGAGATTCTCTCCTTCTTCTTGAAGGTTGACTTTAGAAGGGAGGATGTTTTTAACAAATAATGAAGAAGAATTAGACTAAGGCCAGCTGTCCATTTTAGATTGGTTGTTAGTTATATTTTATGTTAGGTTAGTTACAATTTACAGTTGGCTATATATAGACTTGTGTAACTAATATAACTACCTCTTAACAATGAATAACAAAATCTTCTTCTTCTCTTTTGATCTTTTTCACTCTCATGCTAGTTGTTTAGTTCAAGGTCTTCATCAATGGAGTTTACCACTGCTTAGATGGTATCATACGATTGTTGATGTTGCTTATCTTTCTTCTCGAGTCCTTTTCTTCTGTGATTGATTCTTCTTGAATCAATTTTCTGAGTTTCGATTCTTTCTCGAAACTATTGTCTTGATGCAGTTCTCTATTTCGATTCTTTCTCGGAATAGACTGTTATTCATTATAGATCGAATCATATTTTGTTGAAGATTCACATTTGGTTGAACCCTAACCATGACGAGAGCTGCTGGTGGTAGTGCTCAAGTTGTTGATACGCTTGATCCATACTATGTTCATCCATCAGAAAACTCTGGAACTGTGTGTGTAACACTGGTACTATCGGGAGAAAATTATCATGCTTGGTCTATGAAGATGAAGCGAGCATTAGCGATGAAAAACAAGTATCAATTTGTTCACGGATCCATCGAAGTTCCAGATGTTAATGATCTTAACTTCAGAGCATGGCAACGATGCAATAATCTGGTACACACTTGGATTATCAATTCCATTAATCCATAAATTGCACAAAGTGTTGTGTTCATTGACAATGCAATTGACACGTGGAATGATCTTAAAGATAGGTTTATGAGAGGTGATAGAATACGAGTTGCTCAGTTGTACCAAGAGATTTCAAATCTGAAACTAGGAACCAACAAGGTTTCAGATTATTTTACTGAGTTGAGAAGTTTATGGGAGGAATTTGATCAGTACATGCCTATGCCAAATTGTACCTGCAGAGTTGCTTGCACATGCTTAGCTATGAGGGATAGTCGTGCCTATAGAGCAGAAGACAGAATCACTCAATTTCTAATTGGTTTGAATGAAGAATATCATGGAGTTGTATCTCAAGTATTGTTAATGGATCCCTTACCTCAGTAAACAAAGTATTTTCAATGGTGATGCAGCAAGAAAGGAAAATTTGTGGAGGAATCTCCATTGGAAATAACTTAGTTGAGGTTAGCTCAGGAATGGTGAATGCAGCTGAATCCAATAAGAAGATAGGTAATGGAAGAGGTAGGGGGAATTTTAATGGAGGTGGCCAAAGAGGAGGTCATAGTTCAGGTAGAGGAAGAGCAAATGTCAAAGTCTGTACCTATTGTGGAAAGACAGGCCACATCATTGACAGTTGCTATAAAAAGCATGGATATCCACCAAGCTTTGGAAGAGGAAGTGGAAGCAATTCCTATGCAAATCAAGTAGCTGCAGAAGAACAAAATAACAGGTGCACTGAAGCTACAACAAGTGACAACATGACTCTTACAAAAGAGCAATATCAGAATCTGATGAGCTTACTTGAGAAAAGCACCAGCTCAGTCAATTTAACAAAAGGAGGTAAATCTTTTCTTGCTAATTTTAGATGCAATAGTAAGACTAATTTGATTATGGACACTGGGGCAATACACCACATTTGCCATGATCTCAATTGGTTTGTGAAGTATGGTGATATTAAACCTATAATTATTAATCTACCAAATGGAAATTCCATAACATCAAAAATATGTGGTAGTGTGAAACTGTCTAGCCAGCTTATCATAGAAAATGTCGTTTACTTGCCTCAATTTGAAGTGAACTTGATTTCAGATTCAAAACTATGTGTTGCACCCCAAAATTTGCCCTCTTTATTTGAGCTATAAGTTATTAATGACATTTATTTTGTCATTCAAAAATCAAAGAAAATTAATATAAAGTTCTTGAGGTTTTAAGGAAGTGCGACGTGAAGAATGGTTTAAACAGTGGAAATACGAAGAAATTCATAAGTCCTACCTTGAACGTGATGTGAGCTGAATCCCAACTGTTTCGACGATATCTACAACTTTCGTGTTCGACTCGGAGGCCAGTTCTTTGAGGAAGGTTGTCAAATTTGCAAATTACTCGAGATTTCACAGTGAAAAATGGTGCTGAATGTAGGGTTTCGGGCCTCAGAAAATTCATATCTCACAATCCGCTTGTCGGATTCACTCGAAAATTTAACTGGAGCTCCGTGCCATCATTACCGAGATTTCATATGTTCGGACCGAAAGCCAATTGTGCACTGAAAATTCCCGGTATTTTGAAGAATGTCGTAATCTTTCGGTAAAAAGTGCGTTTTCGAGTATGTCGCGCCAAGTTTGAAAATTCATAACTTCTTCGATTTTTATCGTATGAAGTCCATTTCGGCAGAATTTTCTGGGAAATTTTGTTAGCTTCGATTCTTCGTCACACATGCCTGTTCAGATTCTGAGCCGAAGATAAGGTTTTATCGAGTTCTTTGAGCGGTACTCACAAAATTCTGCACAGTCGCGCCTGATTAATCGATGTTACTCGTCATTCAAACGCGCATAATTTCTTCATCGCTTATCGGATTGAGATGATTCTCGCGGCGACGAGTCACAAATTTGGTCATCTTTGCAGTGTCATTCGTTTCGTTCCGGAATTCAGAGCTGAACCGAGTATCCTTAAAAACGAGCCAAGATAAGATGCACCGAGGGCAATTTGGATATTTCGCGTTGACAATATATAAACTTTTTGCTCCTCACAAATCAAAGGGGGGCTCTCATAACTTCAATTTCACCCAAAAGATCAAAAACACTTTCTCTCAATTCTCTCTCAATTTTCTTGGATCAAAACCACAAAAACTCACAAAACTTCATCAATCTTCATCAATTCAAGATCAAATCTCAAGAACAAATGAAGATCAAAGCAAGAGTGAAGAATCTCCTTTCTCATTGATCATCAAATTCAAATCTCTCTCTCTCTCTCTCCCCCAAGGCTAGGGCGCGTCACTCTCCCTCTCTCATACCTTGGATTTTGTTCGTGTTCGCGTCGTGTTCGCGTTCGTGTTCATCCAATCTCATTCTCGTCGCTTGATTCGGTAAATTCACTACAAACCTTGCTAGATCATTGTTTTTGTTTCTTAATTCGACATTGATCATAATGATTTTTGATTGCGGATGATGGATCTATGATAATTGATGATGATAATTGTTTGTTGATTGAGTGATTCGTGTTGATCTTAATTATTTGATTGAATTCGAGATTTACCGGTGAATAGTTGTTGATGATATATTGATAATGCTCTATGAATTAAATATATGCACACAAAGTGTTTGATGATTTCATTATGAGAGTTGTGATGATTTGATAATATTGAGTTGTTGTGAATTAAGGTGCATGTGGATGAATTTTAGAAGTAGGACTTGTTAGGTTCAATTTTAGAATGTGAATTTCAACTTAAGCATGACAATTGGTGTTGACATGAGAGGTTATAACCATGAGCATGATGCTGAATTTTTGAGGTTGATTCTTGTTGTTTTTGTGCTTGATGATAATGATTGAAGTTGAATATACTTGGTGCACAAATGTGAGTTTAATGTGGAGAATTGTAGTGATTACACTCTTGAAAATCATGATTCTATGTTATCTTTGCTCTTGCCAATCATATAATTTGATGTGTGAATTTCCATGAGCCATTTCTTGGTGTTTATGTGTGATTTCTATAAGTTGTTGGGGCTGTTTTAAAGGTAACATAATGCAGAATTTTCTTGGCTTTGTATTTGTGTTGGATTTCATTATTTTCAACTCATGAAAACGTAGTTCATTGAAGGATTTTTGTCTAAACTTTGTTGTGTTGTTTGTTTGTTAATTCTAAGTGATAGTAGAGCTTTCTTGTGTGTTAATAAATGCCTCTAAGTGCTGGAACTTGCTGCTATACCATGCTATTTGCTTTCTTTCCGAATTTTTCCATAACGCGCGCGGTGTGTCGGCTTTACTTCAAAATATCATAACTCTTGAACCGTGTTGAATTTTTGCGAATGTGAATAATGTTTCTTGAGTAGTATTATGCTTCCGGAGCTGATGGTGAGGTTTATTTTTTCGGCCGACTTTTTTTATCGTTTTCGCTACTGCCTGATTTCGGAAATCGTGCTTCTGAGCCGATTTAATAAATTCCGACTCCATATTTGAGTTCTTTGGCACGTTTCTAGCTTACCATAAAATTTTGGCTTAATTCTGACGAGTTTAGTTTTCATCGTTTTTACCCGGTTTTGCCGTTTCGGTGTATCGTTGTGCATGTAAATACTTGTTTTGACTTTCGTAGTTTCGGTATACATATTTGATTTGCTTTTGAATATTATCCCATGTTTCTTCTTGTTTGCTTTCGCTATGTTTTCATCCTCTATTCCGTTATCCATTTCCGATTTAGCTTATCATTCAAATAACGCAATTTCGATTGCGATATGTTGTTATCTCTAACTTGTGTGCTAGTGTGCGAGGCTTTTGGACGGTCACCGATCGATGCTTATTATGTGAGTGTTCCGCTTTATTTGCGGAACACGATTTCATTCACTCCCTTCATGTTCTCATCTTGGAGACACGTTCCTATTACTTTATATTTGCTTGTTTGGTTTGCTTGTTTCTCTTGCAGGTGTATTGTGATTATGCTCGACGCGCATGTCGACCTTTGTGTGATTTCATGGCTAACCGGTGTGCTGACTATTTGCTTTTGCTTTGCTAGCTCGCTCGCGGAATCTTAGTTTCCTTGCTCTCTTTGCTTTAGTTTATGGATCATCATCCATTTGGTATTGATTCCGTTTCATTTTATTTCTCTCGCACTTTATCGCTTTCTCGCATCATCCTTTAACATGAGAAGTAGGACCTAGACATGCATTTAGCCAAGTCCTCGAAAGAGGCTCTGTTTTTGTCGGTGTGTTTACATTTGTGCTTTGCGGCAGGGAATCACGGTGTAATAAGTCCTATATGGCACTCCGTTAAGTCCTCGTGGAAGGCACGTAGTAAGGGTTAGCAATCAACCCCCGCCTAGTCTCATCGAGTCTGTTCAGTATGCGCATGCTACGCGTGGCTCGCTTCTGAACTAGCACAAGATATTGATATCGAGTATGTCAGGAAAAGGGTTCATGCAACCGGACCCCCGCATTTCCTATAGCTCGCGTCGCTCGACGTTGATGCTCGGTGTACGCACGCACCGTTTTCCTTTCAGATCCGTGACGACTTGGTTGCTGAGAGGGATCCGCTCTTCTTATCTATGGCCCGATCATTTTCGCGAGGTCTAATGCTTGGTTGACTCGGGTGATCCGCTCCCCTTGGCTATGGCGGGACCGCTTTTCTACCACTCGGCCAGTGCCGTTGGTTTGTTTGCTTTACGAGCGGAGCTCGTTTGTGTGATATTATTGTTTGCTTTTGCCTTTTTCCCTGTAGGTTGCTAGTTTAGCTTAGACTTGTACCCTTTGTATGATAACATTAGGTAGCAAGCTTTCCCCCTTAGCTTAGGTCTTCCTCATGCATTCTTTAAAACACAAACCACACTCTTTGATTTTCTTTTCTTAAGAGCTTGTTATTTTTGCTCCATTCCCAAGCATAAGTCTCCAAAGGTCGAGCAGTGGAGTGCGAATGTAACTCGTTCACCTAAAAAATACAAAACAAACAGAAATTAGTTAGCCGAACTACGGTAGCTCTGATTCTGCAAAACAGATACGTAGGCAGCAGGGTAGGGCCCGTGCGAGCACAATCCTTTCTTTTCCCTACATTCTGCATTCATTATAGTCCAGATTAGCGTAGATTTGTTACACACCCATAGATGTAGACACGAGCGTGAATACCATCGAGTACGATGGGCGCGTGGGGTGCTAACACCTTCCCCTCGCGTAACCGACTCCCTTACCCTTTTTCTCTGGTCGTGAGACCGTTGTTTTGTTTCGTGGTTTTCTGGCATTCCCTTCCTTTTCAGGATAAATATGTTAGTGGTGACTCTGTTAATTTTCGCGGTAGCGACACTATGTACAGAACAGGAATGTCAAGTTGTTTTTGAAACTAATCAATGTGTGATACAGGCAAAGAAGGATTTGAAGAGGATTGGTTTGGCTAAAGAAAATGATGGTCTTTACTATTTGGGAGCCAATGATCCACATAAAGAAAACAACTATGCAAGCCATGATGGTCTTTACTACACATAGATTTGTTACACACCCATAGATGTAGACACGAGCGTGGATACCATCAAGTACGATGGGCGCGTGGGGTTCTAACACCTTCCCCTCGCATAACCGACTACCTTACCCTTTTTCTCTGGTCGTGAGACCGTTGTTTTGTTTCGTGGTTTGCTGGCATTCCCTTCCTTTTCAGGATAAATATGTTAGTGGCGACTCTGTTAATTTTCGCGGTAGCGACACTATGTACAGAACAGGAATGTCAAGTTGTTTTTGAAACTAATCAATGTGTGATACAGGAAAAGAAGGATTTGAAGAGGATTGGTTTGGCTAAAGAAAATGATGGTCTTTACTACTTGGGAGCCAATGATCCACATAAAGAAAACAACTATGCAAGCCATGTTTCAAGTATTGTTGTCAGTAGCAATAAGGCAAAAGGTGGAGTTTTATGGCATTTAAGGCTAGGACATTTATCTTTTAACAGAATGAAATGTATGAAAAAGATATATAGCTATATCTCTGATAGTGTACATAGTGCTTGTGATGTATGTCATCTATCAAGACAAATTTTTTTACCATTTCCTATTAGTAATAACAATGCAACTCATGTGTTTGATCTCATACATTTGGATATTTGGAGTCCCTTTAACACTCCTTCTGTGCATGGCTTTAGATATTTTCTGACCATTTTGGATGATTATAGTAGGCATGTTTGGGTTGTCATGATGAAATCCAAATCAAAAACTTAAAGAATTAAAGAGTTTGTTTCAATGGCAGAAAATCAGTTTGAGAAAAGAATGAAGATAATAAGAAGTGATAATGGTCTAGAGTTAATAATGTCATCCTATTATGCTTCCAAGGGCATAGTACATCAGAAAAGTTGTGTTTATACTCCACAACAGAATGGGAGAGTGGAGAGAAGACAACAACACATCTTGAATATAAGTAGAGCTCTTATGTTTCAGGCTGGATTGCCAAAAAAATACTGGTCATATGCAATGTTGCATTCAGTGTTTCTCATGAATAGAATTCCTACAAAACTACTTCAAAATAAGTCCTCATATGAGCTAATGTATAATGAGTTGCCTGACCTCACTTCTTTAAGAGTTTTTGGATGTCTTAGCTATGCATCTAATCTACCTGCAAATAGACACAAATTTGATCCTCGAGCAAGGAAATGTGTTTTCTTGGGTTAATTCTCAAATCATGAAATAATTGTCTCTAGAAATGTTAAATTCTTTGAGATGGAATTTCCCTGTCATACTAATTCTTCTACAGATACACCTCATGACATGTATGTTAATTCTCAAATTGAGAATCTGGCTCCCACTGTCCCTAAAATTCATGATGATGTTATCAGCATCTCTGACATCCAGGTAGATTCTCCTATGTCCAGTGTTGATCATTCAGTTGAATATGAAATTATAGAGCATAGTGGATCCACACAACCTGTTGTGAATTCCAATGAGGAAACCATACTCACCAATCCTGCCCCTATTGCTCTTAGAAAGTCTAGTAGAAATGCTGCTCCTCCAGCACACTTGAAAGATTACATCTGCAGTTCTATCACTGCTTCCTCATGTCAGTACCCTATTCAAGACTATCTATCATGTTCAAATATATCACCATCTCATCAGGCCTACATTTTAGCCTTGGCATCTGAAACTGAACCTACCAACTATTCTATGGCTTCTAAAGATCCTAGGTGGATTCAAGCTATGGAAAGTGAAATTGATTCTCTTCATAGCAACAATACTTGGGAGTTTGTGGATCTTCCCCCAAATACATCTCCTATTGGAAGTAAATGGGTTTATAAGATCAAAAGGAAAGCAGATGGTTCCATAGAATGATTCAAGGCCAGGTTGGTAGCTCAGGGGTTCACTCAAATGGAAGGCCTTGATTATTTTGAAACTTTTTCTCCTGTTTCCAAGCCCTCTATAGTTAGGGTATTACTAGCTCTAGCTGCTATCCATGGCTGGCATTTACATCAGCTTGATGTTAATAATGCCTTTCTCCATGGAGATTTACATGAGGCAGTCTACATGAAGATACCTCAAGGTGTTGTTCCTTCTAAACCAGGCCAAGAATGCAAGCTCATCAAGTCTCTATATGAACTAAAATAGGCAAGGAAACAATGGTTTGAGAAACTTACCAATTTTCTTCAATCTCAGGGGTTTGTACATGCACACGCTGATCATACTCTCTTCATTAAGTCTGATTCCACATCCTTCACAGCACTTCTTGTGTATGTGGACGATATTATCTTGGCAGGAACTTCTTTACAGGTTTTTGATGCTCTGAAAATGGCTATGAACAAAGCTTTTCGTATAAAAGACTTGGGTCGACTGAAATTTTTTCTTGGCCTTGAAGTAGCTAGATCCTCCTCTGGGATCACTCTTTGCCAACGCAAGTACTGTTTAGATCTTTTAAAAGACGCAGGTCTCATTGGTTGTAAGCCAGTATCAACACCTTTGGACACTGCCACACGATTGTCACATGACAATGGTTCAACTTTTGTTGATGTGACTGCATACCGTAGACTTGTTGGTAGATTAATCTACTTGAGAACGACACGTCCTGACATTCCTTTTGCAACACAACAACTCAGCCAATACATGAGTGCTCCCACTGAAACACATTACAAAGCAGCTTTACGTGTGCTTCGATACCTTAAGAGATCTCCAGCTCGTGGAATATTTCTCTCTCACTCTTCTGAGCTACAAATCCTTGGATTTAGTGATGCTAATTGGGGTGGTTGCATTGATACACAAAGATCTATTTCTGGCTATTGTTTCCTCATAGGAAAGTCATTAGTTTCCTGGAAATCAAAGAAGCAAGTGACTGTAAGCTGTTCATCCGCTGAGGCTGAATATTGGGCACTAGCTTCTGCTACCCGTGAGCTTCAATGGATGTGTTTTCTTCTTCAAGATCTCAAACAACAACCATCTTCCTGTCCTCTACTGCGACAATCAAAGCGCTCTACATATTTCAGCTAATCCGGTCTTTCACGAGCGTACTAAGCATTTGGACATTGATTGTCACCTTGTTCGTGAGAAACTTCAGGCTGGTCTCATGCGACTTTTGCTAGTTCCTTCTCATGCACAAGCTACATACGTCTATAGGCCCTTAGACCTAAACCTTTCTTTAACTGCTTGTCCAAGCTTGCCTTGGTAGATATATACCAACCCCAAGCTTGTGGGGGGTAACAAATAATGAAGAAGAAGAATTATACTAAGGCCAGCTGTCCATTTTAGATTGGTTGTTAGTTATATTTTCTGTTAGGTTAGTTACAATTTACAGTTGGCTATATATAGACTTGTGTAACTAATGTAACTACCTCTTAACAATGAATAACATAATCTTCTTCTTCTCTTTTAATCTTCTTCACTCTCATGCTAGTTGTTAGTAGTTCAAGGTCTTCATCAATGGAGTTTACCATTGCTTAGACTTTTCGCCAAACGCCACAAGAAATTCTGAACTTGAGGTAGAAAGGGAAAGTGCCAGATGAACTTCCTAAGCTTTTTATGAGGGGTGTACGACGGGCCTGGAATCTTAGCATACTTTACGTGTTGAAGAAGGTGGTAAGAAAACCTATCAGAATACTCGCCGCTCTTTTCATGGTGCCAAATTAACTTGTCCACAGTATCCTCCTCGAAACAGAAATGTTCTGAATTTGTATAGCCTCCGAAGAGGAAAACCAGAACTAGACTCTCTCTATTCCTCGATCCACCAATCAAGGTACTAACTTTAGCATCTCTGTCAGGATTAATATCATGGCTGAAAACCTTGAATCCCGGATTCTCCGGAAGCTACTTAGAATCCTATATCCTCACACTTTCTCCATTTACAATCCTCTATTAAGTGCCCTAGTCACCACATCCCTGACATTAAGGATACTTCTCCACGCGAAACTTGGATTAAAACCCACAGTGGCTTCATCAAAGGACTGCCTAGGATAATATCTTCCTTTTAAAACATTTCCCAACAAGGAATTTCCATCAGTAAGTAACCTCCAATAATGTTTCCCAAGCAAGCTAGTATTGAAATCACTAATCCCGCAAAAACCAAAACCACCCTCACATGTAGCCCGTGATAACTTCTCCCAACTCAACCAATGGATCTTCCTTCTGCCATCTTTCGAGCCCCACCAAAACCTATCTATCATTGCTTCAACCTGGCAGTAACAACTTTCAGGATGTTCATAACAGCTCATAATGTAGCCAGGAATTTCCTGCACCACCGCTTTGATGAACACCTCTTTGCTCTCTCTAGAGAGAAACATCTCCTTCCAGTCTTTTATCTTGTTTCAAACCTTGTTCAAGACCAAAGCAAAAATATATTTTTTTAACCTCCCATAAACAACGGGCAGCCCTTAGTATTCAACATGACTAACAACCGGCTTAAACATCATCACACTACTGATTGATTCACAAACGTCTTCCCCCAGATTGCAGCTGAATGAGACCTCTAACTTATCCAAATTTACTGTTTGACTAGAAGACATTTGGTACCGTTGGAGGATCTCCATAATACATTTTTTTAATGAGTATTTGCAGTAGCAAACAATAGACTGTCATCCGCAAAGAAGAAATGGGAGATGACAGTTGCTTACCAAGCCACTTGAATGCCATGAAGATTCATTTTTTGCACCTCCTGCTTGACCAAAACTGAAAAAACATCAACACACAAGATGAATAAATAGGGTGAAAGAGGGACCCCCTGATGGAGGCTTCACCCCCACCTGAAACTCCTGTTGGCCTGGCCGTTGATGAGAAATTGGTAGGAAACAGTTAAAATGCATTTGTAAATAGGATTAACCAACGAAACAAGAAAGCCCATGGAAATAAGAGTGGCAGTCACAAGGTCCCATTTAAGATGATCGTACGCCTTTGACATGTCTAACTTGAGCGCCATGACTCCCTTATTTCATTAAGTCTTCTTCTTAAGCCAGTGGAAACACTCTATCGCAAAAAGGGCATTGTGAGTAATCAACCGCCCTTGAACAAACGCGCTTTGCTCCTCATCACGTTCGGGAGAATTCTCTAGTTTATCTTTGCTATCGCCTTCGTAACCATTTTCATGGCCACATTACAAAGACTAATGGGCCAAAATTCCTTTGGGGAAAAGGGATTCTTACATTTAGGAATCAATGCAATGAAGGTGTTGTATAAAACTACATGATCTTTTAAAACTTGGCACCTTTTTAAACTTGTTAAGTATTACCCTTGCCTTGTATTGTTAAAGCTTAGCACCTTTTAAAACTTGTTAACTATTGTTAAAGCATAACATTTTACAAACCCGTTGAGTATTGTTAAAGCTCAACACCCAACAAGATTTTTCCAATTGGCTCTTTATTTTCCTTTCAAGAGGAACTAAAAAAGCTCTGACTTCCCTATTGCACTTAAGGGGATTGTAGGCACACGATGAGGTGTCGTGCCAAGCACACTTTTAATAATCTTCTTTTCTTAACCTATATATATATATATATATATATATATATATATATATATATATATATATATATATATATATATATATATATATATATATATATATATATTTCAAAGAGTTTCCTAAGGAGTACCGTAGATGTGAGGGGTGCTAATACCTTCCCCTTGCATAACCAACCCCCGAACCTAAGGTCTCTGTTTATTTTATTAGTTTTGATTTAAAAAAACTTCTTTGGGTTTTATTTTACTCCTTTTCCCATTTTATTTGGAAATAAAAAAGAACGGTGGTGAGTTTCACTAAAATACGAGTTAAGTCATTCAATGGCTTAGTCTCACTTTTTCACCACTACATCCGTCTCCACGTAGACGTGTGAATTTCTACTAGGATCATAGTGTCTGCCCCATATACCAATCAAAAAGGCATCTCCCGAGTAGTTGAATGGGGAGTTATGTGATATGACCAGAGTATTTGTGTAACTACTTGGCCTAGATCCCTTTAGCCTCATTCAACTTTTCCTTCGTTCCTGTCAATATTATCTTCTTTGTTGCTTCAGCTTGTCCATTAGCATGTGGTTGCTCCACTGATGTGATCCTATTCTGGATCCCCAAGTCTTTGCAAAATTCCACAACGAAAGCGCCGAAAAATTGAGCTCCATTGTCAGATACTATGACCCCTGGCAAGCCGAACCTGCATATAATATTCTTCTAGTAAAAATGCCGCACTCTTTCCGCGGTAACACGCGTCACAACTTCAGCCTCTACCCATTTCGTGAAATAATTAATGGACACAATCAAAAACTTGAGTTGCTCGGGTACAATAGGAGAAGGACCCAAATTATCAATTCCCCATTGATAAAACAGCCACAGAGAAAAAATGGAATGCTGTAACTCGGCTAGTGAGTGAATAAAGGGCGCGTACACCTGGCACTTTTCACATTTGGACACATACTCCGAGCACTCCTGCAACATGTTCGGCCAATAATACCCGCCTATGATAATTTTACCTAATATGGACCTCCCTCCTATGTGGCTTCCACATGCTCCGTCATGTACCTCCTTTATCATAAGCTTAGCTTCTTCTTCTGATGTACATCTCAACAAAGGCATTGGCTGCCCCATCTTATATACTTTGTCCGCTACCATAGTGTAACAAGTCGATATCCTCTTTATACGATTTTCCTATTGAGCATCCTTAGGCAGGGTTCCCTGCGTAAGATAGTGAAATATGGGAGCCATCCACCCGAATAATCGCGCCACTGATGCGACCTCCAGATTGATCGTGATGGGCTTCTCCAAAAATTCTTCTATAACTGTATGATTAAGCCCCGACCCCTTGGTACTATTTAGAAGGGCCAACATGTCAGCTCTTAAATTCTCTTCTCGAATGATATGCTTTATTTCGAATCTTGAAAATGCTTTTGATAATCTGAGCATTATCTGTAAATACTTCGTTAGCTCTGAATGTTTAGTCTAGAACTCGCCTTTTACCTGTCCCCCAATCAGTTGTGAATCAGTTCTGACCATTAAGTATTTTACTCCAACTTCTCTAGCCAACCTTATCCCTGCAATTAAAGCTTCATACTCTGCCTGATTATTACTAGCCGAGAGGTTGAACCTCAAGGAATATTCTAGCATGAAACCCTCCGGTCCCTCGAGCACAACTCCTGCTCCACTCCCCTTGAGGTTTGACGAACCATGTAACACCCGTATATTTTAATTTTTAATTTAATTGGAATTTAAATTATTAATTAGAATATTTTGGTTTTGTGAAATTAATTGGAAAATATTGGATTATGGCATTGGACTATGTGTGATACTAGTAAGAAGAGGGATGTTATGTCAGTAAAGCCCTTTTACTAATTACAAGTTATTTTTCAAAAAAATAAAGAAATTGGAAAAGAAGGGATAGAACGTGAAAATAACTGAGAAGTTAAGAACTCGAAGAACGTGAAAGAGGAAAAGAAGAGGAAGAGGACCAACCAAGAATTCTTGACTAACGTAACAGGGTTTCTTCCGGTTAGCATCTCTTATCGTATTATAGATGATAATGTTGATTAGAGGTATTATTTAGGTCAATTTGATTATATGTTAGAGTGGGGTTTAGGATGATTTTTAAATAGGATCATATAATTTAATGTTACCTGTGTTGAATTCTGTGCATAATTGTGTGTGAATTGATGTTATGGTATGAATATGGTGTTTTGTTGATGTGTTGCTGTGTTCATCCATGAGACTGAATCTGTGAATATGAGTTCCTAACTAATTGAGTAGACGTTAGGTTTTTAATGTGTAAAATTGATATAGGATGATAGATTGTTGAAGTTAGATGAATCCTACATGTTAAAGTATGCAGAAATTCTGTTTTAGATCCAAAAGCGCGGGCTGTTAATGGTGGAAACGAGTGGAAAACGGATTGGTACGATTGCAGGTTTTGGAGAAGTCACTGGTGGTTTCCGTATGATACGTGTATGATAGATGTATGAGGGACAATCCCAAGGGCCGTACGCGTATGGCACGCCGCCCTGTCTCGTCGCAGCACAACCTTCTGCCGGTACACGTATGGTACGCGTATGGAGCAGGGTGGTATGCGTATGGTGGAGTGATACACGTATGAAGCATTTTTTCTGTGAGAATCAGCCTCTGCTGAACGCATACGGTACACGTACGGCCAGGTGTGTGTGCAGAATTTTCCCGTTTTGTGATTTTTGAAAGTTTGATGATGCGTAACTTTTGAACCGTTGGCCTGTTTTGAGTGTCGTTTCGAGTATAATGAACCTTATGAAATAACCTTTGTGTTGGATGATGATTTGATTGTATTTGAATGATTCTAATTTATATAAACATGCTTTGATGATGATGATGATGGTTTGAATATGAGACGATGTTGTTCATCGCATCGACAATGGTATAAGTATGTTGTATACATGTTTCCATTCATTCATAATCATTTGTTGAGGGCTGTATCCAGATGATGTGTTGTGGATCAGTAAAGGACATAATTCCCATTGTGTGGAATTTGTGCTGGCAGGGCCGTATCTTGATGATGTTGGATCGGTCGGTGGGTTATTCTCATTGATGATGTTGGTACCACATGAATAGTGTCAGTTCATTCATATGCATGATTTTCATAACATGATTGAATGTGTTCCAGTGTTATGAATTGATGATGTGTTGATTGTGTGATGGTGAATTGTTTGAATATAATACAATTGGGTGAATAATATAACTATGATGTGTTATTGTTTATGATGCAATTATATCTGTTAATTGTGAATGAGACTCACTGTTACATGTTGTCATTTTCAGATTGAGGATAGCGGCTTTCGACTTGGTGATGATTAGCTCATAAGTCAGTGTGTTTAGATAGCGTCAGGTGTCATGCTCTGATATTGTAACACTGGGGAACGCAAGTTTTTGAGTTATCTTGTGGGATACAATATCAAAGATGTTGTGCTTATCCGTATGATTAATTTTCCGCTGTGTTAACATGAGATGTTATGAATTATGATGAATTTTCCTTAGTGAATGCATGACAATGACGTATGTTATTTTGTTTTTAAATTGAATTGTGGCACCCTTGTTTCGTGTTACTCTGAATTATTTATTTAATTGCCATGGGGTTTAGAAGGGTGTTACAATAGTGGTATTAGATCATAGTCGATCGTTGTGACCAGAGTCTTAGTGCCAGTCTTCCCTGTGTATGCGACTAGTATCAGTTAACTTGTCGATACTTTTGTTCTGACGAGATTGTTTGTGAATTAAGCAGAGAAATGGCTGGAAGAGGTGGAAGAAACGATGATGCAATTGCTGAGGCTTTGGGGATGATTGCTGGCGTGCTTGGAGGAAATGCCAATGACAATTGGAAGAATTTCAAAGGAACAAACCTCTGTTGTTTAAAGGCACTCACGACCCTGAAGGTGCTCAGAAGTGGCTGAAGGAAATCAAGAGGATTTTCAGAGTGATTGATTATGCTGAGAACCTGAAGGTGAGGTATGGCATTCACATGTTATCTGAAGAAGCTAACGACTGGTGGACTTCTACTAAGACAGAGCTAGATACTGATGGAATAACAATCACTTGGGCTGTGTTCAAGAGGAAATTTATGAGGAAATACTTTCCTAAGGATGTTCGGGGAAGGAAGGAGATTGAGTTTATGGAGCTGAAGCAAGGCAATATGACAGTTCTAGAGTAGGCTGCCAAGTTTGTAGAGTTGGCAAAGTATTACACTCATTACAACAATGATGAGGCTGGTGAATTTTCAAAATGCATCAAATTCGAGAATGGCCTACGTGATGAAATCAAGCAAGGTATCAGATATCAAAGGATTCGACGGTTTGTTGATTTGGTTGACTGTAGCAGGATATTTGAGGAAGATAATATCAAGATGAAGTCATCTCACTCTCGTGAGTGGGTTGACAAAAAAGGTAAGAAGCATATGGATAGAGGTAAGCTATACGGTAGAGGTAAAGCTGTTGTTTGGAAGAAGCCTAGTAGGGGAGACTCTAGTGCTTTTGTCAGATGCTACAAATGTGACTGTTGGAACAAGATTGAGAATCTATGTTCAAAATCTGATTTTGATGATAACGGACATATATTTTGTTAGTAACAATTTTACTACTAATGGTTTCAATTAGTGTGAAGATATTACTATAAGCCTTATACAGGATTCATCAGAATCATTACTACATCAGAAACTGCCTCATATATGAAAGAAGAATCAAACATCAAGAAGATTGAAGAAGCTTAAAGTCATCATATCAAATAAGTCTCAATCAGAAAGTACATCAGAAGCTTCAAGGAAAATGAACAAGAAAGATCAGCTACAAGAAGCTTTGCAACATCAGAAGATTACACAAGTGGAAAGATCAGAAGTTCTGAAGTTACAACAAAAGTCACCTGCGAACCAGAAGATAGCCTACAACTCAACATACAAATTGAATAAAACACAAGAGCTTAGAATCAAGGAGAAAACCGTTACAAACATCATCATTAGCAAAACGGTTACAACAATTAATTGGAACAACTCCCAAGGTTGATTAAAATAAGCAAGCTACATGCAGCGCGTTGGGAAGATAAGCTAATCCAAAGAAGCACGCTATCAACAGTAATTATCTTGTTGTAGATAAGGCTCTGCCACGAACACATCCAGCCAATCAAAGCAAAGCATTCAATATCATCTCCAACTAGAATGCAACGGCTACATTCCAACGGTAACCACTCATCAAGCTATAAATAGAATCAAACTTCAAACTTGAAGATAATGGTATGGTATCCATCTATCCATCCACCTATCCAAAATGGAGAGTGAGTGATCATCCATCCCTTGTATGGATCCGGAGAGAAAAAGAGAATATCTAGTAAGGATCATCCATGGAGAAGGGATCAAGAGTGCAACCAAAGAAATATTCTGCACAACAGAAGAGAATCAATCTGCAGGATGCATCTGTGCATCTGTAGAAGAAGCAGCTGAGCATGAACACTTAATTGAAGAAATATGAAGATATGCATCAGAAGATACAAGAGGCAACACATACTTTGTATGTGATAAGCAACAATGCTGATATACACTGATCATATGCCTGTACAATATAAGAGAGAGAAAATGTGTGAGAAAGCAAACACACATCAGAAGATACACAAGAGGCAACGCATACTATGTGTGTGATCATCCACAGTGTTGTTATACACTAAACACATGCCTATGTGATGAAAATGGAGAGCATGAACATGAAAGCTGACGAGCTAATTCAATTGCTCCATTCAGAGGCAACATACACTACGTGTATGATGATTAAATGTTGAAATACACATCATATGCCTACCATGAAGAATCTCTCAGAGGATGAAGAAGAAAACCTGCATGCTATGCAGAATGCTCCATTGAGGAGATATGAAGACATCCAAGAATACTTGATCAAGCATTAAATTGATCATGTTGAAAGACAAAGGGAACTGAATACACTAAGTTGTTTCTCGTAGAGTGTTTCATGTTTACTGATGTTGATCAATGTGTCATCAGCTGTTATCAGCTTAATGATCAGTATTGAAGAAGAAGATGAAGATCAAGACAGAAGCAACCAACATATGAGCTGCTGCTCTTTATCTGCTTTCAGAAGAAGATCTCATCCAGAATTTCAAGAATAGAAGACTACAAGTTTATTTGTTATTCTTGTTATTCGTAGTGTGTTATATCTTAGAAAACTTCTGATAGATTGTTTAGGCACCAGAAGTGACTTCTAGTCAGTGTGTCGTAAACAAATGTACTTAGAATAGGAGAAAATCTGCTTGAATAAGAAGAACTCATGTAATATCCAGAAGATGCCTTGAGCGACCAGGTTAAGGTTAGAAGCTTGAGAAGACAGTGGTTGTGGTCATTGTGGAAATCTCTTGGAGACCAAGTGAAGGTCAGAAGTCCAAGAGTTAATGGATGTTATATCTCGTGGAGATCATTGAACAGTCCATTATAGTTAGTCACGAGCAGTTGGCGTGGTGTTGTTTTTTTACCTCCCCGTTTCACTTGGGAGGACGGCACGCCAGACCCTTCACGCAAAATTTGGAAGGAGAGAGGCACCCTTGTCGGATGAATTTTATTTCAGTTCTTCCTACGATAGCACACAAAATTTTTAATTATCCTACGAGGAGGAAGGGGAAAAAGATCTGAAATAAACCATAAGAGTTTTCTAGGTGTGGGGATTTCACCTAATCAGATGTTCTGGAGTCCGGGAGGTCCGTTATACATAGGAAAGGTTTTAAGCACCCTACATATCCGTAGTACTCTACGAGAACCTTCTCTATGTCTATGTGTTTCTGTTGCTGCTTAATTGGGAAAGTTTCTCCTTTGTATTAGGAGAGAGAATTGAATTGAAAGACAGATCAATTGACTGTTTTTGGTTTTTGAATAGCTCGGTGAGATTCCATGTGAATCTCATGCCTACATATCCCAAATGGAAGTCAGAGCTTTTTGTAGTTCAAGGAACTAATTAGGGAAATGAATTGATTTTGGGTGCCTTGTTTGAAGCTCAAGGTTGAAGCTTGAATTAAATCTTTGTTTACAGGAAAGAGACATGAAGTCATCTTTACAGAGAGGTATTTCTACTATTCCACCATAAACATTTGAAGTGACAGAAAAGCGGGGTTCGTTTCATAAGAGAGGGACCTTACTTGTATGTGTGCAAGTATGCCAGTCGCGGTCTCTTGAATGAAAGAAAGATTCTCAACTAGTTTAGGGAAAGGAAACAAGTATGGGTGTGTGTTCCTCAGAGCATGCTTTTCAAAATCCTAAATGGGAGAATGTTTTGAAATTGAAATGAAAATGTTTGTATTTTTGAATGTGGTGAAATAGGAGAAATATCTCTCTATAGAGATAAATCATGTCTATCTACCGTATGAAAGATTTAAATTTGACTGGCTTGTATGAGGCCCAAGCTTGAGGCTTAAAAGAGTTTTTATTGACTCTAGGAGATGACTCCACTGGGGATTGACTTTGACTGAAGAAATTTGTGTTTTGTATGAAGCCCAGAATTATGGATGACTCTAGTTGGAGAGTGTTTGTTTTATTTGAAAGAAATGTTTATTTAGTGTTCTGTACAAAGCCCGAAATTGTGGCTGACTCTTTCTAGGGAGACACTGTTTTCTGCCTTGTACAAAGCCCAAGGGTGTGGATGACTTAGTGGGGAAAAGATCCCAAGGGTTATGAATCTTTTGACACAGGGAATGATGTTTATTTGCCTTGTACAAAGACCAAGGTGTGAGGGCAATGTGTTGTTTTCATGCTGTCAAAATATTGTGAATCAACCGCAACTTAAGTGGAATCATAGAAATCGAGCACATGCAACCAAGACAAGCATTTTTGGCCACAAAACACCAATAGGTCGACTCACACACATCATAGGTCGACCTTTTGCAAGACCTTTATAAAAAAAATTCAGGTAAAGGCTGAATGCGTCGACGCATCACCCTCTTAGGTCGACGCATTAGCATTTGAGGAATTCACGGGAATGCGCACGCCGACCCTTCAGGTCGACGCATCAAACTTTGGCTGCTCAAGTGCAAAAATAGAATGCGTCGACGCATTACTTTCTTAGGTCGACGCATGGTCGTTTGGGGAATCCACGGGTATACGCATGCCGACCCTTCAGGTCGATGCAAGCATCACACATGGCTCATTTTTCAGGTGCAAAGCATTCAATAGGTCGACCTATGCAGAGAGCAGGTCAACCTGTCGCTAATAAATTGGGTTTTCTGCTGTTTTCATTTTGACCTATGCATTTTATGTGGTATAAATACTCAAGTGATCATTCTCAAGCAATTCAACAAGAAACGTGAAAGATAGACTCAGCTTCTTCTCATCTTCAACCTTTCGCTTATTGATCGAGAATCACACATAATCATCTTTCTCGATCGAAGTAAGGAATGTGTGTTGATAAGGTTCGACGGTAGATATTTGTGTTGTTCGAGATTCGACGGTAAACATTCATCTTGTTCGAGTGAAGAGTGTTGAGGCTGTTTCTTGTATAAAACCTTAGGGTTTTTCCTTCTTCATCAAAGATTTTGTTTGAAGGTTTTTGACGATCGATTTGCTTTGGTAATCAATTCAGCCGTGCATAAGGGATTGAGGGATTGAAGATCCGCTCAACAAAATTGCTACAACTGGAGGATTGAGAAAGGAACGATTGGGGTCTTGATCGTGAAGATCTTAGACATTGACTTGATTTAACTTGAATCAAGGGGAGGATCAAATTGTATTCAATTTTACCGCATGTGTGTAGTTGGTGATTGGTACTTTCTATCCTTGTTAAACATTTTGCAATCTAATAAAACTTTCCTAATTTCATTTGAAATTAGGGGCAGACTTACTCCTGCGAGGACGATAGAGGAACTGCCTAAACAAATATCGTGTTCCTTATTGTCTTTACTTTATCGTATTTCCATTCGCTTTCGTTTATTTCCATTGTTGAACAAAAACTAAGGTTAGGTAAAATATCGATCACCAAGTGTTCGATAAAATTACTCAATCAAATTTTTGTTCAAATTTTAGTGAAAACGTTCATTATGAGTAATATACCATATAGTGTGTAATTGAGACAATTGAGATATTCGTTAAAACGTAATTCATCACTTGACATTTTCATCCGTTCGGTTTAGTGCACATATCCAGTCCCCGATAACATAATCAATTTTAGACGATTAAGTGATATAGGGAAGTCACGTTTCAAATAGCTAAAATTTTCTTAAGTCGGAAAAAGGTGGTCTATTCACCCCCTCTAGACCAGTCCTATCGTCTAACACAAGGTTGTGGCTACTCTTGACGGGGAAGGACTCACTGTGGAGACTCTATTATCTGCCTTGTACAAAGCCCAAGGTTGTGGCTGACTCTGAATAGGGGAAGATCTACCAGTTTGGCATTTTTTTACTTAAAGGAAAATATCTGCCTTGTACAAAGCCCAAGGTTGAGGCTAACTCTACTGAGGGTTACTCTGTTGTGCAAAGATTGAATGTTGACCCTACTGAGGAATTTGCTTTTATTAAGCAGGGATTGATGAATGAAAGCCCTGAGTTGAAGGTTGACCTTACTGAGGAATTTGTTATGTTGAATGATTGAGACTGACCCAGGGTTGACTCTAGCGGGGAGTTTTAAAGGTTTGAATGAAGGATGTTTTGGAAGCTAACCCTTTCCAGGGGATTTTGATTTATGAAAGATTGATTTTGGAAGCTAACCCTTTCCAAGGAAATTTGTGAAAGATTGATGGGGTAGCACTCCATTGATATGAAAGGGATGAAAGGATTGATTTATACTTCTTGTTGAAAGCCCAAGATTAAGGCTGACTTGGCTGAGGAAATTACAGATGTGGAATCTTGACTCTTCTAAGGAGAAGACTTACTGAGATTGAAGATATGGGTGACAGAGACTGTCCATGTCTCTCTTTCCAAAAGGTGAACTCAATACTGAGATTTAGACATTCTTAGCTTACTTGAAGTCTGATTTGAAGAATAGAAGAATCTCACCAGGGTAGGCTAAAAGGTGACTAAAGACCTGTTCCTATGTTTATAAGAAACCTGATGGGTCCTTGTATACAAGCTCAAGAGAAAGCTGTGAATATGCTTTTAAGAAGCCTGTGGGTACCTGTATTGTAAGCCCAAGAGAAGGCTAATCGAGGGTCATCGAGGGTCCTTGTTATAGCACAAGAGAAAGCTATGTTGGCTTTGAACATATTTTGGCTCTAAGCAAATGGGTAAGAGGTTTCACCGGGAATAATTCCTCTTGGGTGGATGTGACCTATTTTTGTTCTAAGGCTTTTTTCAAGATGTTTCACCGGGAATAATTCATCTTGAGGTTGAACTAAAGAATTCTAATTAGGAAAGAGCCTTCACCGGGAAGACATTCTCAATCATAAGCCATAGTACTATATTATATATATACAGTTTATTTGTCCTAAGGTTTTCCTTAGACGGAGTTCTAAACAATGTATATACATTTTATATTTGACGGTAATTTAAATGAAAACTATAAATTGAAAGCTGTAAAGCCTAACCTGGATGAAGAGGAGGCCTTTGAAAGATGTATGTACAGAAGGGGTTGGGTCTTAGACTCAAGGAGAGGCCCGTGTGAAATGGATTTGAAGTTGTTTTTAAAACAGATTGAAAGATGATTGAAAACAGTTGAATGTTTATCGAAAACAATTTTGAAATGTTTTTGTTTTGAAAACAGAAGAAGTGAAGATGGACACTAGGTCACATAGGTATATGAAGAGTTTCACCGGGAATAATTCCCTTCAATACCGAGAAGAAATTTTTGAAAACAGATGAGAAGGTTTCTATTTAAAGATGATTTGAAAACTACAAAAAGAAAAGGTGTTGGGTCTTACACTCTATTAGAGGCCCATTGAAATTTGATTTACTGTTTATAAAAAACAGTTGAAGATGATTTGCTGGAGGATGCAAGGTTTTGTTGTTTGAAAACCTTGATCGTCTGTTTAATTAGAGATTGAAAACAGTTTTGAATTTTGACAAAAGCCAACTTAATCGAAGTAAAGACAAAGTTTATGCTTTAATTAAGACCTAATGGATTAGGGTTTTATCACAAAAATATTTACAAGAGATTAGGTTTTGAAAATCAAATGAAAACTATATTTAAAGTATTTTAAAATACTTAAAAATATGTTATTTTAAATCTAATCAAAATGTATAAAATAAATAATATTTTTGTGATTTTTTTTGTTTATTCATAAAATAGACATATTAAATGAAAAGTGTGTGAAAAATCAAAAGAAAATGATTTACTTTGGTAGGTGAATTAATTGGTTAAAGTTGTGAAGGAATTAAATGAGAAAAGTGGTAAAAAAATAGGTTTTGTCTCCACCAAAGCTTGAACTCATGCCCTTGAAGTCACTGCTCAAAACAAACACCAACCAACCAACGCGCGCTTGGTGACATAGTAGTGGCTCCGGTTCAATACATCTGTTAAACAAGTGTATAGAAATGAAAATAAAATAAAATAAAAAGGTCTGGGGCGAGGGGGATTCGAACCCCAGACCTTGGGCACGCGCTTCACACAAACTCACATTACCAACTGGGCTATAATGATGTATTCGTTATTTGTACGCCTTGCATTAAAAATATATTAATAGGTAAAGAACCTTTGAAAAACCTAAGTATGAGGGAGAGAAGGAGAAAGCAAGATTTTCTGTTGCTTTGGTGTCCATTATATGGAGGAGAGAACTTATATTTATAGGCAAAGAGCTCAGTACAATTGGAGAGAGTGAGCTTGCTTAGTGAGGTAGTTTTGGTTTCTTGGCCATGAAGAAATTTCAAAGAATATCAAAGTGTAATGATGGCAATTTCGAGATAGCTCCCTATCCTTTGATCAATTGTGATCTTGGGGAAAATTTTCGGTGTAGAATAGCTTTTGATTGGCTTGAGGGAAGATTCCTTGATGATTCACCAATATTCCATTTTGTAATGATTACTTAGTCACATGGCATTGAATTTTTGAATATTCTTCAATCTCTATGCAATGATGCATTTGATCCTCTCTTATCCCTTGTGATATTTCTGAAGTTCAGAAGTACCAATTGGTTAAGGCATTTTCACGAATTGGCCAAAACCAAAGTTGGTCATGTCTTGAAATTTCACTTCATGGGGCTTACTTTGATCAATCATAACTCCTAGCTCAAAATGAATTTGGAGAAGGTTGAACACAATTTAGAAAGCCCTTAATATGTACTTCAATTAATTAGTTTGGAGTTTACTCAAATTCACTATGGAAAATTGTGTAAAATGAGCTTAAAGTTTGAAGAAAAATAGGTTAAAAACACTTAGAATTTCACTAAGTGTTTATGACCTATAACTAGCAAAAATTATATCTCTCAAATGATAGATCTTTTGCAAAAAGTTTCAATGTGAAGAGTTGTTTTATTTTGCAAGATCTACAACTTTCATGTTGGGAGATTTTTGAGTGGATAAGCAAAATTTTGAGTTCCCGAAATACCCTTGAAAAACCCTAATTTTGACTTTTGTTGACTTTTTGATCCTTGATGAATTTTCTTGATTTTCTTTGGTCAAATGACTTCAATAATTATATGTTGATGATATTGATCCTTAAAAGTCATGGTTTGATCCAAAATCTTAAAAGTCAAAGGTGATCTTGTACAATTGACTTTTTCCAGATGAATTAAGATCTTGGATTTTTGTGATGAATCAAGACCTCCTTCTTAAATGAATGAAATGAATGGATTGTATCGAAGTATTGGAGGTCTTGGAATCATGGTTTGAGTTGTGGACCCAAGTCCTGATTAAAAGTCAATTGTCTAGGTGAATTAGGTTAAAAACCCTAATTGTAAGCCAGATGAAATTGATGACCGTGGCCTCTAAATGGAAGTACATTTCCCATTGGATATGGTCATAGGGATCATTTGAAGATGATTAAACACTTTGAGTGATGCCCTGTAGCTTTTTAGGGTTTCCCAAATGTGGGCCCTGATTTTAGTCCTTGATAGGCTCAAAATTCTAGTTTGGCAACCTAAGCAAGCCCGAGTCCTGATGACTGATGTCTGATCATCATAGGAGGATGGATGAATCACTTTGAGTCCTATGATTGTATTGGAGATCATTTTCTTATTGATTGATCATTTGCCTGAGCTTCTTGTCCTTGGACACCCTCGACTGAGTATTTGGTAAGCAAGAGACTGCTATGGGTACTTGTCTTGAGTTGATGACATGTCTAGAGATGTGACATCTCATGGGGGGGGGGGTCAAAATTAGGGTATGACAGATGCCCCTATTTAAGTTTCTTTTATCCGGAGGGAGAAAGATTGATATCTTGGTCTCTGCTGAGTGAAAGAGACTTAAATACCAAAGAATGCCCGAATTTTGGGCGTTCCTGAGATGTTGTAGTGATAATGAAATGTTCGTTCATGACTTGATCCCATTGTCGCACTCTGCGGGGGATGGTGAGACAAACTCCTGTAGAAATGTGTCATGCGAGCTCTAGTGAATGGATGGCAATGTAGAATGTGCGATCCATCTTCTTTGACTAAGTGATGTTGCTTAGAAAAAGGTAAGTAACCTCCCCGCGTTTTGGATTTCCAATCGCGAAACAGGTCTCAGTTGTCATTTTGGACGATATCTCAGATAAAAAGAAAATCTCCAAAAGTTTGATTCCCTATCAAACTTCTCACCAGTATCTGTTAGGAGATGCCATCTAATGGTGGATAAGAAACTTATCATTCTCTTCTTCGATTTGATGCCTTCGAAGGAACGCCATATGATCGTGTGTCCTTTTGAGGAGCTAATGACTCTGTTTAAAAGTGGATGAACTGTCTTCGGGAAGAAAACTGCCATCCATCGATTTATGTTGGGGAGTTAACAAACTGTTTTCTAGGGAAAAACTGCCATTCATCAACTCTTTGGGGATCACACAAACTGTCTTTCTTGAGAAGGACTTCCATTTTTCGACTGCTAGGGGAACAAAAGGTGAAAAAATATCTTCTTGAGGAAGACTGCCATCTGTCGACTCTACTGGAGAATCCGAACAAACTATCTTTTTGAGGAAGATTGCCATTTGTCGACCCTGCTGAGGAGGTATTGAAGGTGAACAAACTATCCTTTTTGACAAAGATTGTCGTTTGTCGACCCTGGCTGGGGAATCCCAATAGTGAACAAACTATCTTCTTGAAGAAGACCGTCATTTATGGTCCTCTTGGGAAATGTCAAAAGTGAACAAACTATCTTCGTGAAGAAGACTGCCATCTGTCGACTCTGACCAGGAGAAACAATGAGAATGAACAAACTACCTCCTCGAGGAAGATCACCATTTGTAAACTTGATGGGGATTACCAAAAGTAAACAAACTATCTTCTTGAGGACGACTGCCATTTGTCAACCTGTTGGAGAATCCCGGAATGAACAAACTATCTTCTTGAGGAAGATTGCCATTTGTCAGCTTGCAGGGGAAACTTAAAGTGAACAAACTCTCTTTTTGAAGAAGACTGCCATCTGTCGACTCTAGCAGTGGATTCTCAATTTAATTTAAAAGGTAAATGAACTGTCTTCGGTGGAAAACCACCATTCGTCTAGTCTGAGGGGAATTACCCGGTGTATGAACCGTCATCATGGAAGGCTCCTGTTCGTTGGCTCCTGTGGGGGGCGTTCTGGTATATGAGCTGCTTTTGAAGAAAACTGCCGTTCTTTAATTCTGCCAGAGTATTTGCTCGAGGAAGTGGATGAACTGTCTTCTTAGAAGGTTTCCATTCATCAACTTATCAAGAGTTCCGCTGGGGAAATAATCCGTGAATACCACAGTACTGTTGAGGGTAAGACTTATCCGCTTGGTTGGCGATCCGAAGATTTTGAGATCAAACAAACTTCTCGACCGAGATTGCCATTTGTTTGATGGACACGAACTCTCTGGGGAAGCGTGTAAGAATGAAGTTGATCAGCTTGTAAGTGGTCAGGGGACTCACCTGAGGAGATCTGTTAATTGCTGATCATGATGAAATTATCGTCTTAGTTGATGACGTTTGACATGGATATGCCATGTTGAACTGGCTGAAAATAAATTGTCTTGACTTGGACTACTGTGTGTTTGTGGTGAATTGCGTGGTAACCCCCGCCGGGGACTTGTGAAGAATTGCGTGGTATGAATTGCGTGGTAACCCCCGCCGGGGACTTGTAATGAATTGCGTGGTAACCCCCGCCGGGGACTTGTAAAGAATTGTGTGGTAACCCCCGCCGGGGACTTGCGAGGAAAGAAAGTGTGCTAGATATGAGATCTGTCTCTTTTAATTTGTCGCCTAGATCTGGATAGGGATCTTTGTTGAAGATTTGCTGACAGCAGTAACCTGCTGTAATTTTGATGAAGATTCTCTGACAAGGGTGACACTTGTCTGTTGCTGGAAGAATCTCTCGCTTGGGAAATCCCAAATTGAAGTTTATGTGACTTAGGCAATAGTATGATCAAAGCCTAACTAGACTATGCTGATCGTGCAGACATATGATATGATGCGTGAAGCATGCATGAATGTTATTATGATTGTGAAATGTGAAGTGAATGTGAATAGAATTATCACGGATGTGAAATCCTGTGATACGACTTAAGTATTTGTTGATTAGAAGATGTCTTCTTCTTGAAAAGTGTAGCTTGCACTCCGTTGGGGATACCGGGTTGTCGGCCGTCCGCTGTTTGAAGTGAAGTGAAATGATTTGAAGTGAAGATCCGTCATCGGGAGATGTTCGCAAAGCGACCTCGTGGGGAAATTTTATTCCCGGAGTCTCGACCGTTTTTCGGAGCAACTGTTGGCATTCTTCCTATTGTTTGTAAACCTTAGAAAGAAGTTTCACCTTTATTTTCAAGTAAATTCATTTTATTTTGAAAACGTTTGTTTCAAGAAAATGACTGTCAGACTTAAAAAATGCAATTTTAAGAAACTGAATAAGACTCGATTGCAGAGAAAAGGCATAAGGCTCAAATTGTTATTTAGGGAAATGGTAATCAGCCGAAGGCGTGATTCCATGGAGTATTTAAAAAGTTGGTAATTGGTAATTTTCGGGAAAAGGACTATGCTAAAATGTGACGACCGTTATCTTATCCTTCCACTTTGAGTCGCGCTGTATCCGTGCTTCGTAGAAGATGACCTACTGATGATGAATACTCCGCTATGGATTTTCTGGATGATCAAGTTTGTCCTGAACACAATTACTTGCCATATATCCCTAACTTTTGCGTAGATTACCCTTTTCGGGTTTTAAATCTACCGGGATTGATTTTTTTTATGTCTCTAACTTTTGCCTGAATCGCCCATTCGGGTTTTCGATTCACCGAGACGCTCTTTTTTGCCTAAGTCGCTCTTTACGAGTTTTCAACTTAGCGAGCTGTTCTTTTGAATATTTAGGCAAAGTATTTCTTGACTGCGTCGACGTTTACAGGACGGGTGAATTCTTCTCCATCCATAGTCGTGAGTATTAAGGCACCTCCCGAGAAAGCTCTCTTGACCACGTATGGACCGTCATAATTAGGAGTCCATTTGCCCCTAGAATCTGTGAGAAAAGATTGAATCTTTTTTAGCACAAGGTCGCCTTCTTTGATTGTGCGAAGTTAGACCTTTTTGCCGAAAGTTTTCTTCATTCTTTGTTGATATAGTTGTTCGTGGCATAAAGCTGCATACGCTTTTCTTTGATTAAGTTCAACTCATCGAATCTGTTTTGACACTACTCGGCTTCTGTGAATTTTTCCTCCATCAAGACTCTCATTGATGGGATCTCAGCCTCTATGGGTAGGACTTCCTGCATGCCATACACAAGGGAGAAAGGAGTTGCTCCAGTTGAAGTATGTACAGACGTATGGTAACCATAAAGAGCAAACGGGAGCATTTCATGTCAATCTTTGTAAGTGACGACCATCTTCTGAATGATTTTCTTGATGTTTTTGTTAGCTGCTTCTACAGCTCCATTCATCTTTGGTCTATAAGGAGACGAGTTGTGATGTTCAATCTTGAATTCTTCACAAAGTTCCTTCATTATTTTGTTGTTCAAATTTGACCCACTATCAATGATTATCTTGCTAGGAATGCCGTAGTGACAGATGATGTGATTCTTGATGAATCTAACAACAACTTGTCTTGTGACGTTTGCATATGAAGCTACTTCGACCCACTTGATGTGATTCTTGATGAATCTGACGACAACTTGTCTCATTCTGATCATGTCGATTCCCCACATGGAGAAAGGCCAAGGGGAAGAGAGTATGTTGAGAAGAGATGGTGGCACATGAATTCTATCGGCGTAGATTTCACATTTGTGACACCTCTTTGCATACTGGTAGCAATCTGACTCCATCGTCAGCCAATAATATCCTGCTCTCAGTATTTTCCTTGTCATGGTGTGTATGTTGGTGTGAGTACCAAAGGAACCTTCATGTATTTCTCTCATGAGTGTTTCTGCTTTGTTTTTGTCAATGCATCTGAGCAGAACCATGTCGAAACTTCTCTTGTACATAACATCTTCATTTAGGAAGAATCTTCCAGCTAACTTTCTCAAAGTTTTTATATCTTTCTTTGATGCCCCAAGAGGGTACTCTTTCCCTTGAAGAAATTTTTTGATGTCGTGATACCACGGTTTGTCGTCGATGATTGCTTCTGCTGTGAAAACATGAGCGGGCCTATCGAGGCGCATGACATCGATTTGAGGAATGTCATTCCAATGATTTATCCTAATCATTGAAGAGAGTGTGGCTAATGCATCAGCCAAATTGTTTTCTTCACGAGGAATGTGATGAAAATCTACCCTGTCGAAGAATGGTAACAATCTTCTAGCATAGTCTTTGTAAGGGATTAGCCCAGGTTGGCGTGTTTCCCATTCTCCTTTGATTTGATTGATGACAAAAGCAGAATCTCCGTATACATCCAAGTGTTTGATTCTTAGAGCTACGACTTCTATGAGACCCATGATGCAAGCTTCATATTCGGCCTCATTGTTTGTGCATTTGAAAGTTAATCTGGCGGTAAACGGAATATGGGTACCTCGAGGGGTAACAATGATTGCCCCAATTCCTCGTCCATAAGCATTGACGGCTCCATCAAAGATTAAGCCCCATTGGGATCCTATCTCAAGTCCTTTGTCTGGTAGTGGTTCGTCGTAATCATTCATCTTGAGGTACATGACGTCCTCGTCCGGAAAATCAAATCTGATTGATTCATGATCAATGAGTGGGTGGTGAGCCAAGTGCTCAGCTAGGATTCTTCCTTTCATGGCTTTCTGAGCGTGATACTCAATGTCGTATTCTGATAACAACATCTGCCAACAGGAAATTCTCCCGGTTAAGGCATGCTTTTCAAAGATGTACTTGATTGGATCCATCTTGGAGATCAACCAAGTAGTATGTCGAATCATGTATTGGCGGAGACGCTTGACAGCCCAAGCCAAAACACAGCAGGTTTTCTCGAGCATGGAGTAGCGGGATTCATAGTCAGTGAATTTCTTGCTCAGGTAGTAGATGGCATGCTCTTTTCTTTTTGTCTCGTCTTGCTGTCCAAGGACACAACCCATGGAATCTTCTAAGACGGTTAAGTACATTATCAAAGGTCTTCCTTCCACTGGAGGAGACAAGATGGGTGGTTCGAGCAGATATTCTTTAATGCTGTCGAATGCTTTCTGACAATCATCTGTCCAGAAGCAACTTTGATTTTTCTGTAGAATTTTGAAAATTGGAGCACAAGTTGCTGTCATGAGATATATGAATCTCGAGATGTAATTTAGACGTCCAAGAAATCCTCTAACTTGTTTCTCGGTTCTGGGTGAAGGCATTTCTTGAATTGCCTTGACGTTGTATGGATCTACTTCAATTCCTCGTTTGCTGATGATGAAACCAAGGAATTTTCCTGAGTAGAGACCAAAGGTACACTTGTTGGGGTTCAGGCGAAGCTGAAACTTCCTTAAGCGTTGAAATATCTTTGACAGATTCTATATATGATCTTCCTCATTTTCTGATCTGGCAATAATGTCGTCCACATAGACTTCCACTTCCTTATGCATCATGTCATGGAAAAGTGTAGTCATGACTCTTTGATAAGTTGCCCCTACGTTCTTTAGTCCAAAATGCATAACGCGGTAGCAGAACGTTCCCCAGGGGGTGATGAAAGTTGTTTTCTCCATATCTTCAGGTGCCATTCTGATTTGGTTGTATCCCGAAAATCCGTCCATGAATGAGAAAATATTGGATTTTGTTGTACTATCAACCAACATGTCAATATGTGGTAGAGGAAAGTCGTCCTTAGGGCTAGCTTTGTTGAAATCTCTGTAGTCGACGCATACGCGGACTTTTCTGTCTTTCTTAGGAACGGGAACAATGTTAGCTAACCACTGAGGGTATTCTGAAGTGACGAGGAAACCAGCGTTGATTTGCTTTTGAACTTCCTCTTTGATTTTGATGGCCATCTTCAGATGAGTTCTTCTCAATTTTTGCTTGACCGGAGGGCATTTTGACTTTAATGGCAAGTGGTGCTCCACTATACTGGTATCCAACCCTGGCATATCCTGATAGGACCAAGCGAAGACATCCGAGAATTCTTTGAGCAGTTGTATCAAACTTTCTCTGATTTTTGAACTGAGCGAAGCTCCAATCTTAACTCTTTTCTGTTTCCATCGGAACCAAGGTTAATGATCTCTAAAGGCTCATTGTATGGCTAAATGGCCTCTTCCTTTTGTTGGAGTAGCCGAGAAATTTCTTCTAATATTTCTTCGTCTTCTTCTTCCTCTGCCTCGAATACAGGAAACTCAAAGTTTAGAGAAGTCATGTGATCGCACGTTTCAACGGGGTTTTTTATGATTAATCTGCATATGTGTGATGAGTTTTATTTAGACAACAAGGGAAGACTCGGTGTATGTAGTTAATGGAATGTTTTGATGTTTTTTTAAAGGGTGTTTTTTAGGATTACCAAATTGCGAAAAAAGAAAAGGGTAAAACTAACGAAGGAACAAAATGACATTTTTATTTATCGACAGTCACTTCTTGATACAAAGACCCTATAAAACAAAACTCTGTTGCTTTGGGCAAAGCAAAGAGGGACATTTTCCTAAGAAATAGTAAATTGCAAAGCCCTATGAAACATCTCTTCACCATGGGCTAAGAAGAGAGGACAAAATAACAGTGAAAGTTCCTACTTAGGAGTGCGAATAACAGTCGAAACTTCAACAGCCGTCCAATAATGGCAAACCCTATTGTGCACTATGCAACATGGCACCTTAGGCTTAAGTTGGCATGTGGTAGGTCTTGATTTACCAACCACTGTCTTTGTAACACTCGGACGATCTTCTTCTGCTTCAGCAGACTGAGCGGTGTGAGCATACCCATTTCCAAGTGGAGTATGTCGGATTTTCTTTTGAGGAAACTTCCAATCTTCTGAATGGAGAGACTTGTTGTAGGAGACACTTTCGAGATCATCCTCTTCTGTATTTTGATCTTGCTCTTCTCCCAAGATGGTGTTGACTAGGTATGTATACTCTAAATCTGTAGCCTCAGAAGGTGATTTGGGGATATAATCCTTAATGATGACTTCACCTGACGGTGATGATGAATAGCAAGGCTTGAACATCTCTTTTGGCTGAGCAAAGTACTCATGATCAATATTCCATCCAATTGGAACAATGTCTTCAAGAGAGATTTTTGAACTTTCAGGAGCGGAGTACTTCACCATGTAGTCGAATTTTCCGGTTGGTTCTCCTAATATATCCCAGGTTTTTTCGGGGATAGGAGGAACTTCTTCTAATGAAACATGACTTCTGGAGGCGAGGATATTGACAACTTCATCACTGCTTGGTTGAGTCTTACTTCCAGATCCTTTAGTCGGATAGAAGAAAGGTGAATCAGACTCTGTTAGGGAGATGTATCATGATCTGTGAAGGTAGGATAGACATTCCTCTTCAAAATTCTCATCGGTGTTTTCTGTACTGATGGTATCAACTGTTCGTTGAACAGGTTGAAGAAAACCCCCGCTGCGGAAAGCTTCTTGAATTAGGCATACTACCTCATTTCCTTGAGTAGCCTTTGATGATGTTGGAAAGAATCCAACTCCTGTTCTATTCTTGTTGTTGGTAGGAATCTCAATGTGCCCCCAACCACTAGTAGTTCCATCCTTTACAACTTGGATTGCATCTTTGTAGGAAGAAATAGACGTTGCTTTCTCCTTACCTTTTCCCTTGTCCAAGGAAAGTGCTTGGAATTTAGTTCCAGCAACTTCTTTTGGTTCTATGTCGGAGAATGACGACAGGCTGCTGACGATCAAAGCTCGTTCTCCACATACGGTTACCAATTTGTCATTTCGTACGAACTTCAGTTTCTGATATTGTGTTGAAGTAATTTCCCCAGCCTCATGAATCCATGGGCGACCTAGCAAACAACTGTATGCTGCCTGGATATCCATAACTTGGAAAGTGATTTTGAAAGTGTGAGGTCCGATAGTTATGGGAAGATCGACTTCTCCAAAAACTGACTTTCTAGATCAATCGAACGCCTTGACGATGACGTTACTGTCCCTTAATGAGAAATCTTTGAAGGATAATCTTGACAAGGTTGATTTGGGCATGATGTTGAGAGAGGATCCATTGTCTATTGAGAGCCTTGTGAGAACATCACCCATGTAGCTGATTGAGATGTTGAGTGGCAAGTTATGACCTATTCCTTCTTCAGGAAGATCTTCGTCATAGAAACCCAGATTGGTTCCTACGGATATGTTGGCAACGGTGTTTTTGAATTGCCCTATGGTAACACCAGGTTCTATGAAAGCTTGTTCCAAAACTTTCTGTAGAGCTTCCCTATGAGCCTCAGAACTCAATAGTAGGGAAAGCACAGATATCCTAGACGGAGTATGTAGCACTTGATCTACAATGTTGTATTCACTCCTCTGGATTAATTTCAAGATCTCATCATTTTCTTTCGCTTAAGCACCATTGGTCGGATGATTGTCTTGCTTATGTGGTGCTTCTTCCGAAGGTTTCTCCACATTTTTTGTCGTTCTGTTGAAGACTCGTCCACTTCTAGTGACTCGACTAACATCATCAATGTTGACAACAGACGGTAATGGTATTTCCTAACCATTTTCAATGAATGTAGCATTGTACTTATATGGTATAGCCTTGTCGGACTCATACGATACAGGACCCGGTAAGTAGATGACTAACGGAGCAAGTGTTGCCTTCCTGCTGTCATACTTAATTTGCATTGGTTCAACTTGATTAATTTAAGGAGATACGGTAAAGACTTCGTCATCTTCCCTGTTGGCAAGAACTATAATGGTATTGTCATCCATCAACTTCTCAATGTCGTTGCGGACGCGCAAACATCCTCGTGAATGTCTTCGACAAATTTTGCATCTACTATAAGGATGGAAATCTGTTCCAAAGTAAGCAAGTCCATTTAAAGTCTTATGGAACCTGACTAGTGATCCTTCGAGATCTTCAACTCTGTAGATCTTGTATTCTCCTGGACACCCTTGAACCATGTTGATGTCGTATTCAGTTTTGAGTAGAATGTGTTGAATCCATCCTAAATCCATTTGCTCTTGCAATGCAGCTTGAACTACAGCACATCCTTGATTATTGTTAGGACAAATTTCACATGTGAATTAGTTGTGAGGTGGTACGTGGCCGCACCCAGCTTGTCTAGCGTGCATTCTGACGAGATTTTCCCCTATCTGACGGATGTCTAAGATTTGAATGACATTGGGGTGTTGATCTATCAGATTTACCAAAGCTTCTTTGATTAGTATGTTTGAAGGATAGCATTCCACTCTTTACTAATCTTTGAACGTCGGCCTTGAAACTGAAACAGTTCTCAATGCTATGACCTGGTGCTCCCTGATGATAGGGACAAGATTGGTCATCCTTGAACCAAGGTGAAGAATCCTTTGGAGGATTTGGAGGACTCCTTGTCTGAATATGTCCTTTTTCTAGTAGAGTTGGAAACAATTCCGCATATGGCATTGGTACGGGGTCAAAGGCAGGATACCTTGGTGCCTGATTGTTGTTGAAATTTTGTGGCCGAACCTGTTGCTGAGGTTGTTGTGGCCTTTGTTGAAATGGTTGTTGAGAAACCTGAGGTTGATAAGCTGGCGCTGAGGTAACAACTGGAGTGATTGTAGCAACTTGAGGTTGATACCTTTTTCTTGATTTGTGTAAGACGTTGCTGACGTCTTGATCCTTTTTCTTCTGGAAAGAAATTCCATACCTCCTAGGACCAATAGAAGATTCTGATTCTTTGCTCAAGCGTCCTTCTCGAACTGCTTCTTCTATATGTACGCCCATGTTTACCATCTCGGTAAAGTCACTAGGGGCGCTGGAGACCATTCGTCCGTAGTAAAATGGACTCAAAGTCTTGAGATAGATTTTTGTCATTTCTTTCTCTTCAAGAGGAGGACAAATTTGAGCAACAACTTCACGCCATCTCTGAGCGTATTCTTTGAAACTCTCTTTATCCTTTTGAGTCATGGCACGGAGTTGATCTCTGTCGGGAGCCATATCCAGATTGTACTTATACTATTTGATGAAGGCCTCTCCGAGGTCTCGAAAAGTACAAATCTCTGAACTGTCCAAGTTTATGAACCATTTGAGTGCAACACCAGTCAGGCTGTCTTGAAAATAGTGAATGAGCAATTGTTGATTATCAGTTTGAGTTGACATCCTTCGAGCGTACATCACGAGGTGACTTTGTGGGCATGAATTCCCTTTGTACTTCTCGAAATCTGGTACTTTGAATTTGTGAGGAATTCTAACATTTGGAACCAGACAGAGGTCTGCAGCGTTCTTTCCAAATAGATCTTGTCCTCGAAGAGTTTTGAGTATCTTCTGCATTTGCAGAAACTGTTGCTGGAACTCGTCCAATCTTTCATACATGCCAGCGTCCTCACTAGGAGCGTGATGATACATTTGTTCGCCTGGAGGAGGAAAAGTATGCACAATTGGTTCTGAAGAAGTCGTGATGGCAGCAGATCTTGGTATCTCAACATTCTGCTGTGTATAACCCGTAGCTGCTGCTCTTGGAATTTCCAATTCCATAGGTCTGTAACCCTCTGGTGGATGCATATCTATTATGACTCTTGGAACTTCAGAAACTGGGGGTATGTACCCTTCTGAAATGAAGTTATACGGCATGCCCCAAGGTCGGTTGGGTGGCGAGGTATACTAAGGAATATGAGTAGAAACAATCTCAGAAACCACAATCCTTTGTGGTTCTTCTGGCGGAGGTCGACTTTGTGCAACCACCAGGGCTTCTACCATGTTGTTGAGTCTTTCAACAGATTCTTTGAGAGTAGTGACCTCTTCTCAGAGTTCTCCATTCTCTTGCTCTAAGTCGTCCATTCTTTTATTGCGACTTGAACGAGTGTTGTATGATTGAGACAGCTTGAATGCCTTTCTTCACCTCCTTCTCCTCCTCTCTTTCTGGAGTAAGAAAAGTGATGATTAGGACCGCGACAATTCTTGTGTCAGTGCTTTACGACTAAAGTGATACATGATATGCAATTAAAAAAATGTTTTTCAAGGAAATACCATAATTACGTTATGAAACATCAAACTTTTTATTCATTAAGCGAAACGTTATTTTTTACAGACTTCGAAAAGGGAAATACTGAGAAACAAAGAGAAAGGACACTAAAACTTTGACGAAGAACCAACTTCTCGTTCTAACATCTTCTTCTGTTTCTTGAGTTGAGCATTTTCTAACGTGAGCTGATCGATGGTCCAAGAAGCAGGAGGGATATGCTGAGAAAGTGACGTTTGTGTCACCTGTCATTCGAGTACTTCAAGTAACTCATCCTTCCTTCTTAGGATGTTCTGAATCTTAACATTTTCCATGTTAACGATTCGGTACTTGTTTCTCCAAGCATTCCTTTCTTGACACACCTTGGTTAATGCCGCTTGTAGTTTCTCAACATCGGTGGAGAAAAGGAAGATTGATTCCCTTAGGGGAATATGTTCTTGACGCTGGTATGGCATCCTGAGCTTGAATGCCCTGATGCGTACCCATTGAAGGTAAGGGTCTAAGGAGATGCAAAGATGTTTTCCTAACAATCTTCTCGCTTTTCTGTGAACAAGACGCCAGGCTTGGACAATTTCCTTCTTCAGCATGTTACCATGATCGTCGATGTTCTTGAAGAACAGACCCTCCAATTGAATTATACTTGGTACATTTTTCATGCGATAGCCGTATTGACGATGGGCTAAAGCTGGATTATAACTAATTCTTCCCTTAGTTCCAATAAGGGGTACGTTGGGATAACTTCCGCAACTGTATCTGATCATGGTTTCGTCGTTGTCGTGACTACACCAATCAATGTCCGAGTGAGTGGGGGACATAATTTTCTGTGACCAGAAAAGGCCATCCCTCAAGTTCCAGAAAGTTCCAGACTTTGGCAGGTGCGAGACGAACCATTCATATAACAATGGTACACAGCGTGTGATTAATCCTCCTTGATGTTGGTTTCTTGAATGCACAGAGTGGTAAGCATCCGCGAGCAAGGTTGGAACTGGATTTCCAATTAAGAAGATCTTGATTGCGTTGATGTCGACGAAGTTGTCAATGTTAGGAAATAAAAACAATCTGTAGATGAGCAATGCCAAGATGTCCTCAAAAGCACTCATATCTTGGATGCTGACGAAGTACCGAGCTTGATCCATTAGGAACTTGGAGGGTAATCCTTGAATTCCTCCTTTACTCACCATATGAGTTCTGACGTCGACTACGTTTAAGGGAGTAGTTGCAACAATGATGACGTTGTCAGGATTATTTTTCAAACCGGAGTACGGATCTTGCTCGTACACGGGTATCCCAACGTAGGCATGAGTTGATGATCTGGAAAGGTGAAGCAGTGATACATTGGATTGTAAAACTGTACCAAAGTGGGAAGGATCCCATCCACACTGTTAGTATTGAGAAGAGGCAGAAGTTTTCCATACTTCTCCTTGAAAGCCTAGGGGTTGACCACCAGTTTTCTGAGCTTTTCCAATTCCTCGACCATAGGAATTTTGAAGGTGTATTTCCTAGCTCTCTTTCTTCAGTAATCCATGGTATAGATCCTTAAGTCCTTTCTCCATTACTCTCTTTCTCTCTCTGAAGTTCAAAACGTTTGGTTATTTAGTTTCCTTGAAAAACGACTCAAAAAAGACTCTTTGTTTTTATTATTATGATGAACGTATGAATGCATGAATGTGCACACAAGAGTTTTTAGCAAACATGGGTAGAAGGGTGTAGTTGTCATGGAGTCATATCTCTAACCTCGCCCCAGGGTGAACTATGGATTTTGATTTTTGTACCTGTAGAACGGGTTCTAGGGATCTCAGAGTTTTTGCCAACCTAAAAGATACGTTGACTGGTATCTCCAAGAGAGTTTTCTCTGAGTGTAGTATCTGTGTGAAAATTACTTTCGTAATCACCGCTTTACGTCCTAAGAGGCTTTAAGTGGGGTTAAAGTGTTTCTAGGTCCTCCTGATACAAATCAGTCTCGGAAAGCATTAGCACAGTTAATCACAACCAGCCTGGCAAATCCCAAGAGAAGATTTGGGAACCAAGATTAGAGGCTTCACCGGGAAGACATCCTCAATCCTATCTTATGTTGCACTCAAATCCGGGTATAGGATTTCTCACCACTAGGGGGAATCAAGCCCTTTCCCGAAATAAAACCCATAAAAGTAAACAAATAGAAATGCAGCAAACACATGATATGAAACAAAGGTTAGGCAGGACCTCTCTTGTTTGAGGGGGAATTTGGCATCCCTAATTCCTCATTGGGGTTGGACCAGCACAGGTCAACCATTGGTTTGGATGAAAACCAAGGTTATTACTTGTCCCCAGAAGAATTGCCATTTTTCTGTGTTGTCGTTTTTTTATTTCCATGTTTCACTTGGGAGGACGGCACGCCAGACCCTTCACGCGAAATTTGGAAGGAGAAAGGCGCCCTTGTGGGATGAATTTTATTTCAGTTCTTCCTACGATAGCACACAAACTTTTTAATTATCCTACGAGGAGGAAGGGGAAGAAGATCTCAAATAAACCCTAAGAGTTTTCTAGGTGTGGGGATTTCACTTAATCAGATGTTCTGGAGTCCGGGAGGTAGGTTATACATAGGGAAGGTTTTAAGCACCCTACCTATCCGTAGTACTCTATGGGAACCTTCTTTGTGTCTATGTGTTTGTGTTGCTGCTTAATTGGGAAAGTTTCTCCTTTGTATTAGGAGAGAGAATTGAATTGAATTGGAAGACAAATGAACTGAGTGTTTTTGGTTTTTGATTAGCTCGTTGAGATTCCTTGTGAATCTCATGCCTACATATCCCTAATGGAAGTCAAAGCTTTTTGTAGTTCGAGGAACTAATTAGGGAAACTAATTGATTTTGGGTGCCTTGTTTAAAGCTCAAGGTTGAAGCTTGAATTAAATCTTTGTTTACAGGAAAGAGACATGAAGTCATCTTTACAAAGAGGTATTTCTACTATTCCACCATAAACATTTGAAGTGATAGAAAAGCGGGGTTCGTTTCATAAGAGAGGGACCTTACTTGTGCATGTGCAAGTATTCTAGTCGCGGTCTCTTGAATGAAAGAAAGATTCTCAACCCGTTTAGGGAAAGGAAACAAGTCTGGATGTGTGTTCCTCAGAGCATGCCTTTCAAAATCCTAAATGGGAGAATGTTTTGAAATTAAAATGAAAATGTTTGTATTTTTGAATGTGGTGAAATAGGGGAAATATCTCTCTATAGAGAAAAATCATGTTTATCTACTGTATGAAAGATTTGAATTTGACTGGCTTGTATGAGGCCCAAGCTTGAGGCTTAAAAGAGTTTGTATTGACTCTGGGAGATGGCTCCACTAGGGATTGACTTTGACTGAAGAAATTTGTGTTCTGTATGAAGCCCAGAATTGTGGCTGACTCTAGTTGGAGAGTGTTTGTTTTATTTGAAATAAAGGTTTACTTAGTGTTCTGTACAAAGCCCGTAATTGTGGCTGACTCTTTCTAGGGAGACATTGTTTTCAGCCTTGTACAAAGCCCAAGGTTGTGGCTGAGTTAGTGTGGAAAAGATTCCAAGGGTTATGAATCTTTTTACACAATGGGGAAGGACTCACTGTGGAGACTCTATTATCTACCATGTACAAAACCCAAGGTTGTGGCTGACTCTGAATAGGGGAAGATCTACAAGTTTGGGATCTTTTGACTTAAAGGAAGATATCTGCCTTGTACAAAGCCCAAGGTTGAGGCTACCTCTACCGAGGGTTACTCTGTTGTGCAGAGATTGAATGTTGACCCTACTGAGGAATTTGCTTTTATTAAGCAGGGATTGATGAATGAAAGCCCAGAGTTGAAGGTTGACCTTACTGGGGAATTTTTTATTTTGAATGATTGAGACTGACCCAGGGTTGACTCTACCGGGGAGTTTTGAAGGTTTGAATGAAGGTTGTTTTGGAAGCTAACCCTTTCCAGGGGATTTTGAATTATGAAAGATTGATTTTAGAAGCTAACCCTTTCTAGGGAATTTTGTGAAAGATTGATGGGCTAGCACTCCATTGATATGAACGGGATGAAAGGATTGATTTATACTTCTTGTTTAAAGCCCAAGATTAAGGCTGACTTGGCTGAGAAAATTCCAGATGTGGAATCTTGACTCTTCTAAGGAGAAGACTTACTGAGATTGAAGATATGGGTGACAGAGACAGTCCATGTCTCTCATTCCAAAAGGTGAACTGAATACTGAGATTGAGACATTCTTAGCTTATTTGAAGTCTGGTTTGAAGAATAGAAGAATCTCACCAGGGTAGGCTAAAAGGTGACTAAAGACCTGTTCCTATGTTAATAAGAAACCCGATGGGTCGTTGTATACAAGCTCAAGAGAAAGCTGTGAATATGCTTTTAAGAAGCCTGTGGTTCCTTGTATTGTAAGCCCAAGAGGATGCTAATCGAGGGTTATCGAGGGTCCTTGTTATAGCACAAGAGAAAGCTATGTTGGCTTTGAACTTATTTTGGCTCTAAGCAAATAGGTAAGAGGTTTCACCGGGAATAATTCCTCTTGGGTGGATGTGCCCTATTTTTTTTCTAAGTCTTTTTTCAAGATGTTTCACCGGGAATAATTCATCTTGTGGTTGAACTAAAGAATTCTAATTAGGAAAGAGCCTTCACCGGGAAGACATTCTCAATCATAGGCCATAGTCCTATAGTATATATATATATATATATATATATATATATATATATATATATATATACAGTTTATTTGTCCTAAGGTTTTCCTCAGACAGAGTTCTAAACAATGTATATACAATTTATATTTGACAGTAACTTAAATGAAAATTGTAAATTGAAAGTTGTAAAGCCTAACCTGGATGAAGAGGAGGCCTTTGAAAGATGTATGTACAGAAGGGGTTGGGTCTTAGACTCAAGGAGAGGCCCATGTGAAATGGATTTGAAGTTGTTTTGAAAACTGATTGAAAGTTGATTGAAAACAGTTGAATGTTTATCGAAAACAATTTTGAAATGTTTTTGTTTTAACAACAGAAGAAGTGAAGATGGACACTAGGTCACATAGGTATATGAAGAGTTTCACCAGGAATAATGCCCTTCAATACCGAGAAGAAAGTTTTGAAAACAAATGAGAAGTTTTCTGTTTAAAGATGATTTGAAAACTACAAAAAGAAAAGGTGTTGGGTCTTACACTCTATTAGAGGCCCATTGAAATTTGATTTACTGTTTATGAAAAACAGTTGAAGATGATTTGCTAGAGGATGCAAGGTTTTGTTGTTTGAAAACCTGGATTGTCTATTTAATTAGAGATTGAAAACAATATTTACAAGAGATTAGGTTTTGAAAATCAAATGAAAACTATATTTAAAGTATTTTGAAATACTTAAAAATATGTTATTTTAAACCTAAAATAATGTATAAAATAAATAATATTTTTGTGATTTTTTTATTTATTCATAAAATAGACATATTAAATGAAAAGTGTGTGAAAAATCAAAAGAAAATGATTTAATTTGGTAGGTGAATTAATTGATTAAAGTTGTGAAGGAATTAAATGAGAAAAGTGGTAAAAAAAATAGGTTTTGTCTCCACCAAGGCTTGAACTCACACCCTTGAAGTCAAGGCTCAAAACACACAGCAACCAACCAACGCGTGTAACACCCCATTATTTCAGTTTATAAATTTAATTTGGATTAAATTAAATAATTGGAATTTTAGTATTTTATTTGGATTTATTTGGAAATGATGAAATATTGGCATTGGGCTTAGTGTGGTAGTTAGCAGAAGGGGGTGTTAACTATGTAAGCCTATTAAGACAATTTATATTTTTTCCATAAAAATAAAGGAATTGGGAAAAGAGGAGGTTAGAGGCAAAAGGGCAGAAATCTGAAGAACAGAGAAGTACGTGAAAAGGAGAAGAGCCAAAGAGGAAGAGGACCTTCGAAGATTCGACTCTGAGGTAAGGGGGGATTCTTCGGGATAGTAATCCTTATGCAATTGTAGGTAGTAGGATTGATTAGGATTGTTGTCTATTTCAATCGTACGTGTCGGGATTGGGAATTTTGTTAGGTTTTGATGAATATGTATGAATTACATGATTCTGTTAATACTCATGATATATGTTGTTAATACGTGTATAAAACTTGTCTGAAAAATGTGATGATGTGAAAATTGATGGTATTTGTGTGCTATGTTCATATGTACCTGAAATTGGGGAAATGGGATAGGGTAAATGCAGTAAAAATGGTGAATTTGGCTGTGCAGGTACGTAGGAACCGGTTCCCATGTGGGACGAACCGGTTCCCCCTTATAAAAACAAAGAGGTGTGGATTCTGGGTTGCTGGGAACCGGTTTCCAGATAGGGACAACCCGGTTCCCCATAGTAAAAATCAGAGGCGTGTTTTTGGAAGCAGCCAGGAGCCGGTTCCCACGTAGAGACGAACCGGGTTCTGCTGTGTATTTTCTGAAAATGTTTTATTTTTAAAAACCCATAACTTTTGATCCGAGTATCCGATTTATGTGCCGTTTTGGGCAATGCGAAGCTAATTAGATGCTTTATTTGATAAAGTGATAAAATGGGCAGTGGCCGACTTTATTTTCGAAAACTCGATTTAATTGTTGATGAATTGAAACATGGTATATGTATATGTGCTTATCTATATGACTATTGATGCGTGTATTTATGTTGGTGATGGGATTATGATATCCAACGAGTGATGTTGGTATACAACATGTCTTAAATGATACATGCTTTGTGATTTTACTATTGAGTTGTTTGGCAATTTATTACATGGTGTGCAATGATGATAGATGTAACGATGTATGATAATGGTGATGATTGATAATTGTGAATATTAATATGCTGGTAATATTGATATGTTGGTTGTGGTGAACGTATGTGAATGATTGAATGATGCTTGTATATGTACATACTTGTTGTGACATTATTGGTAAGATGTGATAAGCGATGTTGAGCATCGGATTGATGATGATATATGATGTTATAAGTATGTGACATGTGTGCATTCATTCATGAAACATTTGCATTGGAAGGCTAATTCCCATTGTGCGGAGATTAGCAGGAAGTCATCGTGTGCCCATGTGGGGTGTGAGCGATGAGGCAGTAGTCGTGTGCCCATGTGGGTTGTGAGCGACTAGAGGGCCGTATCAAAGAGAGAAGTCCTGTGAATATGATTTCACGAATTTTGGTACCACATGCATAGTGTCAGTTGAATCATATGCATTGGTTATAACATGATTGGATGAAATCCAGTGTTATGCCTTGGTGTGTTTACATGATTGATGTATTAAGGAGTTGTTGCTAATATAACTTGATTATTTGATGGAATGAGGAGTTGTGGGCTGATGGCCAAATATTGTTGAATTGATGCTTGCTTGTTGTAATAATTCCGATTATATGTATGATTGAGTGAATGATAATTGCTATGAGATTTTATTGCTTATGACTGCATAATGCTTAGTAGTTCGAATGAAAACTCACCCTTACTTTGATGATTTCAGATTTAAGGATGTAGCGGCATCTTGATTGGGTGAAGATAGCTTGTAGGCTAGCTCGTAGTTTGTGTCGAGTCATGCTCTGATTGTAACACTGGGATCGATAGTCTTAGCATTACTTGATATACATTGTTGCCATTTTGGTTATGGATTTATGTATTGATTATTTGTGTGGATATGTTTCCTAATATTGTTAAATTAAGTTCCGCTGTGCTAAACACATGTTTTGATATTGGTTAAATTCTAATAAAGCATGACAATCGACTTGGTATTCTTATTTATTTTAATAATTGTAGCATCCTTGCTGTTTTATTACTCTGATTATATTATATTTCCGCGGGGGTTTAGAAGGGTGTTACAATAGTGGTATCAGAGCAGGTCGGTCCGTCCGGCCAAATGTTGAGTCAGTTGAGTTGCACGACAGTTGAATACTGTCGGCATATTATCTCTTGGTATGCGAAATGTGAGTGGATCACTGTCGGTACTTGGTTTTGTTGCGGAAGTTGGTTTGAAACTAGTGGGGGAGAAGCTATGATTCTCGGATATGTTTCAGATGCAAGACGTTAGAGTGATGCGGAGGGCACCAGTAGAAGAGTACGGAGTTATTGTTTTCTGAAGTGAAGGTGACTTGGGCTGTAGATGGTGGTTGTTATTTCAGTTGGAGCGTCTCGGAGTAGATGAGGGTTATTTCTGAAAAATGGAATTTTTGATGCTTTAAGTGCTACGGATGGACTACGATGTTGTTGTGTGAGCAGCCCTATGTGAAAGGTCGCTGTTGAAGCAGTGATTAAAGGAAGTATTGTCGTAGACCTTGTCGTAGGATTACTAGTAAGTAATTGAGATGATAGTAGAGGTTATCGATGTTATTGAGAACTTTTCGAAGTGCGACTAATGCAAAGAGACGAGTATGATCTCAAGGATAAGAAGGTTGGTGATGGCGTACATGAATTTGGTTTCGTGATGTTGCAGAAATCGAACTTCGGCGATGAAATGTGTCGTTTAAGTTATAAGAAGTTTGGAAGTGGAGAGATATGATAAGGATCTGTTTGGAATTTGATCGAGTTGAAGAGAATGAGTTTTGAAGTGAAATTTTCGTGAGCAAAACGCAGGAAAATTGCTGAATAGTTGCAGAACTTCGAAAATTCATAACTGGAGTTCTAGACATCCGATTTGAGTTCTGTTTGAAGCGTCGGAAAGCTAACGAGATGAACTTTGTTATAAAAATGGTTGCAGCAACTGTAACATATTTAATTGTGTCAGGACGATGTTAGAAAGATGTGAAGTTACGGTTACACTTGTCCTTAGAACTAGACTGTTCGTTGGTGCGGGATGGGATGTCAGTGTCAGAGTTGAACAGAATAAAGGAATAATGAGGAAGCTTGTTGAGAAGAAATTTTAGAGATTAAATGTTCCAATTGAAGAGTTTTGGAGATGTCGTATAGAGTGTCGTTGCATGGTGTCGGTATTGTATTTTGGATAACGATTGGAAACATTCATATCTTGAGCTCTGAGTATTGGATTAGGGTGTCGTTTGAGACTACGGAGAAGTGAAATTATGTTCTACCTTATGGGAGAGATATAAATACAGCAGAGTGGTCTTATGAGGAGATATTATGATGTCGGTTAAAGAAGCACGAAAAAGTGTTGAATAGGAATGCCTATTACCGCGATTGTTCGGAACGAAGTCGAGTAGAACATGTCGTTGATGAATAGGATGATGAAGATGATTTAAGTATTGATGGATTCGAGTGATGAGGGAATCAGTAGAAAAAGTGAAATAGACTTTGGAACCATTTGTGGTATATTGTGATGCGTCGTTGATGGGTTTGGATGGTGTATGGATGTAAAATCAGTAAGTAGTAACTTGTGCGTCGGGACGATTGAAAGCACAGGAAAGGAATTATCTGACTCATGATTTAGAATTGGAAGCCATGGTTTGTTTGAAGTTGCAGTAACATTATTGGTATGGTTCGAGATTGCCTCTAAAAATGTCGATGCTGATGGTGAAAGAGTTGGATTTAATTGAACAATTCAGAGGATTAGGTTTGGTATGTGAAGGTGCTCCTAATAATGTTAGATTGGGTATACGGAAACTGACTAATGATATTCTTGACGAGATTAGAAAAAGTCAGAAAGCTGATGTTGAGTTGATCGATAAGTCGACTTTGAATTACCAAGGTAAAGACGGTGAATTCAGAATTGACGAGGATGGTGTAATGAGATCTAGAAGTCACGTTTGTGTTCCAGATGTTACCAAGTTGAGAAAGAATATTCTAGAAGAAGGACACCATAGAGAATTATTAGACTATGACAATGTTAATGAGTTAAGTGCAAACTCAGAAAAGACACTATTATGTAGTAACAACGGTTTATGCTTAAATATGATTGTCGGCTATCTATTGACAAATTGAGGACTTGATCACCCTTAATCTCTTGTTGATAATAGGCGGAATCATATAGATGGTATGAGATTGCTTGTTACCTTAATGGTATAAGATGTGATGAATGCTGAGATGTGAGAATAACCACTCACCATATTGTGGGAACTTATGAGGAAGTGAATATGAAGGAGTGCAAAGTATTGGACGGTGACTTAAGACGAGTAGTCGTAGTCGTACAGCGAAAGTATGATGTAGAGTGGTGGTATGAGTGCTACTCGTGAGCAGTGAGGAATTAATATGTCGGAATCCTACATAGAGAATATGTGTTGATCTATATGTTAGGTTTAGAATCTCGTGGTCGTAAGGATGTCGTGCCAAAGGATTAGGACCCTTATGAATAACTGCCGAGGCGATGAATATGTTGTTATGGTTGTACGTAGTTAACGAGTATGTTTTCGGAGAAGTTAAGACGAAGAGTTGATACTACACGATGCTATAATAATCTTGTGATGTTGTAAGGTGTTACGTAGAGTTCTAAATGTAATGAGGGATTATACTCTACGAAGGACGAAGTTGATTTGGTTCTTAGTGGAGAGTGGGACTCAGTTGAGCTATTTTGTAAGCAATGGTATATTGAGGCTGATGAGTTGCATAATTATAAATGCTTGTGTGTACTCGTTGCGATGGTGAGAATGTTTTAATAGATGTAGTAACTCAGGAATTGTTTTGAGTAAGTGTAAATATTACTTTATCGCTCAAATGGAAGAGTGTGTCTAAGGTTGGTACGTGGATAGATGGAATCCATTACTGCAGTGCTGATCAGTTGTGAGCATATCATGGATTGTGTAAGTTGTATTATTCAGTTACTGAGCGTATTGTATGGGTCACATCTCGACGTTTCATTGTCATTAACCTTTAGAGATAGAGCGAGTGGTATACCTTGGGATGGTCAAATGCGACGTAGGAGCCGAGATTGAGTGCATGAGACATGCATATGTCAGATATGTCAGATGGATTTTGATACTCGACTAAGAAGGTGTTAACGGGGAACGGGAGAGTCAGATGAAGGACTCTTATCCGAGACTTTTCACTTGGAGTATGTTTTCGAGGACGAAAACTCTTTTAGTGGGAGAGAGTTGTAACACCCCATTATTTCAGTTTATAAATTTAATTTGGATTAAATTAAATAATTGGAATTTTAGTATTTTATTTGGATTTATTTGGAAATGATGAAATATTGGCATTGGGCTTAGTGTGGTAGTTAGCAGAAGGGGGTGTTAACTATGTAAGCCTATTAAGACAATTTATATTTTTTCCATAAAAATAAAGGAATTGGGAAAAGAGGAGGTTAGAGGCAAAAGGGCAGAAATCTGAAGAACAGAGAAGTACGTGAAAAGGAGAAGAGCCAAAGAGGAAGAGGACCTTCGAAGATTCGACTCTGAGGTAAGGGGGGATTCTTCGGGTTAGTAATCCTTATGCAATTGTAGGTAGTAGGATTGATTAGGATTGTTGTCTATTTCAATCGTACGTGTCGGGATTGGGAATTTTGTTAGGTTTTGATGAATATGTATGAATTACATGATTCTGTTAATACTCATGATATATGTTGTTAATACGTGTATAAAACTTGTCTGAAAAATGTGATGATGTGAAAATTGATGGTATTTGTGTGCTATGTTCATATGTACCTGAAATTGGGGAAATGGGATAGGGTAAATGCAGTAAAAATGGTGAATTTGGCTGTGCAGGTACGTAGGAACCGGTTCCCATGTGGGACGAACCGGTTCCCCCTTATAAAAACAAAGAGGTGTGGATTCTGGGTTGCTGGGAACCGGTTCCCAGATAGGGACAACCCGGTTCCCCATAGTAAAAATCAGAGGCGTGTTTTTGGAAGCAGCCAGGAGCCGGTTCCCACGTAGAGACGAACCGGGTTCTGCTGTGTATTTTCTGAAAATGTTTTATTTTTAAAAACCCATAACTTTTGATCCGAGTATCCGATTTATGTGCCGTTTTGGGCAATGCGAAGCTAATTAGATGCTTTATTTGATAAAGTGATAAAATGGGCAGTGGCCGACTTTATTTTCGAAAACTCGATTTAATTGTTGATGAATTAAAACATGGTATATGTATATGTGCTTATCTATATGACTATTGATGCGTGTATTTATGTTGGTGATGGGATTATGATATCCAACGAGTGATGTTGGTATACAACATGTCTTAAATGATACATGCTTTGTGATTTTACTATTGAGTTGTTTGGCAATTTATTACATGGTGTGCAATGATGATAGATGTAACGATGTATGATAATGGTGATGATTGATAATTGTGAATATTAATATGCTGGTAATATTGATATGTTGGTTGTGGTGAACGTATGTGAATGATTGAATGATGCTTGTATATGTACATACTTGTTGTGACATTATTGGTAAGATGTGATAAGCGATGTTGAGCATCGGATTGATGATGATATATGATGTTATAAGTATGTGACATGTGTGCATTCATTCATGAAACATTTGCATTGGAAGGCTAATTCCCATTGTGCGGAGATTAGCAGGAAGTCATCGTGTGCCCATGTGGGGTGTGAGCGATGAGGCAGTAGTCGTGTGCCCATGTGGGTTGTGAGCGACTAGAGGGCCGTATCAAAGAGAGAAGTCCTGTGAATATGATTTCACGAATTTTGGTACCACATGCATAGTGTCAGTTGAATCATATGCATTGGTTATAACATGATTGGATGAAATCCAGTGTTATGCCTTGGTGTGTTTACATGATTGATGTATTAAGGAGTTGTTGCTAATATAACTTGATTATTTGATGGAATGAGGAGTTGTGGGCTGATGGCCAAATATTGTTGGATTGATGCTTGCTTGTTGTAATAATTCCGATTATATGTATGATTGAGTGAATGATAATTGCTATGAGATTTTATTGCTTATGACTGCATAATGCTTAGTAGTTCGAATGAAAACTCACCCTTACTTTGATGATTTCAGATTTAAGGATGTAGCGGCATCTTGATTGGGTGAAGATAGCTTGTAGGCTAGCCCGTAGTTTGTGTCGAGTCATGCTCTGATTGTAACACTGGGATCGATAGTCTTAGCATTACTTGATATACATTGTTGCCATTTTGGTTATGGATTTATGTATTGATTATTTGTGTGGATATGTTTCCTAATATTGTTAAATTAAGTTCCGCTGTGCTAAACACATGTTTTGATATTGGTTAAATTCTAATAAAGCATGACAATCGACTTGGTATTCTTATTTATTTTAATAATTGTAGCATCCTTGCTGTTTTATTACTCTGATTATATTATATTTCCGCGGGGGTTTAGAAGGGTGTTACAACGCGCGCTTGGTGACATAGTGGTGCCTCCAGTTCAATACATCTGTTAAACAAGTGTATAGAAATGAAAAAAATAAAATAAAAAGGTCTGGGGCGAGGGGGATTCGAACCCCAGACCTTGGGCACGCGCTTCACACAAACTCACATTACCAACTAGGCTATAATGATGTATTCTTTATTTGTACGCCTTGCATTAAAAATATATTAAACTCGCTTCTGAATGTTTGAAAATGGCGCCACCACCATCTTTATCCCCAAGCTTCCAAGAATTTGAATTTCTAACTCTCTGGTTTCTCAACCGAATTGGACGGTGTAAACATCAAACTTGCTAATTTTTGTACGAGGATTATGATGGTATCTTTTAATTTCGTTTATTTTCAGTATAACTCAAAATTCACACGCATGAACACTAAGAACCCTAAAACTGAAAATTAGCGTGAAATACCCTATATGCATGATATGATGCAATCGACTGAGGGTTAATGATCCTCTCAAGTGCAGAAACTTGTTGGTATAACATGTTTTTATTTATGAAGCATAAATCATAGAATTTGAAGTTTGTGAAACTTACCTCTGAAATCGAGATAGAGCTCTAAACAAAGTGTGTTACAGAGTTGCTGCAATGATCCAAATAGCTTCAACGATCCTCCAGGAAGGTGTTGAGATGCTTAGCTTGAGTTGGAACTCTTCAGAACTTCTGGCTTGACCTCAACTGATGTGGCTCCAAGTGAGAGGTGATGATGATGATCCTCCACGTACAGAAGTGTTCCAGGTGTTTGGATCACTTCTAAATAACTCCTTTGATGTGTTTGAATACTTACTTTTAAAGGGAGAGATCTGGTTTGAAGAATCCGAGTCTTCTTGCCAAAGAACCTTTGAAAAACCTAAGTATGAGGGAGAGAAAGAGAAAGCAAGATTTTCTATTGATTTAGTGTCAATTATATGGAGGATAGCACTAATATTTATAGGCAAAGAGCTCAGTACAATTGGAGAGAGTGAGCTTGCTTAGTGAGGTAGTTTTTGTTTCTTGGCAATGAAGAAATTTCAAAGAACATCAAAGTGTAATGATGGCAATTTCGAGCTAGCTCCCTATCCTTTGATCAATTGTGATTTTGGGGAACATTTCTGGTGCAAAATAGCTTTTGATTGGCTTAGGGGAAGATTCCTTAATGATTCACCAATATTCCATTTTGTAATGGTTACTTAATCACATGGCATTGAATTTTTTAATATTCTTCAATCTATATGCAAAGATGCATTTGATCTTCTCTTATCCCTTGTGATATTTCTGAAGTTAGGAAGTACCAATTGGTTAAGGCATTTGCACGAATTGGCCAAAACCAAAGTTGGTCGTGTCTTGAATTTTCACTTCATGGGCCTTACTTTGATCAATCATAACTCCTAGCTTAAAATGAATTTGGAGAAGGTTGAACACAATTTGGAAAGCCCTTGATATTTACTTCAATTCATTAGTTTGGAGTTTCCTTAAATTCACTTGGGAAAATTGTGTAAAATGAGCATAAAGTTTGAAGAAAAATAGGTTAAAAACACTTAGAATTTCACTAAGTGTTTATGACCTATAACTTGCAAAACTTATATCTCTCAAATGATTGATCTTTTGCAAAAAGTTTCAATGTGAAGAGTTGTTTTATTTGGCAAGATCTACAACTTTCATTTTGGAGATTTTTGAGTGTGTAAGCAAAATTTTGAGTTCCCAAAATACCCTTGAAAAACTCTAATTTTGACTTTTGTTGACTTTTTGATCCTTGATGGATTTTCATTGGTCAAATGACTTCAATAATCATATGTTGATGATATTGATCCTTAAAAGTCATGGTTTGATCCAAAATCTTAAAAGTTAAAGATGATCTTATAGAGTTGACTTTTTCCAAATGAAGTGAGATCTTGGACTTTTGTGATGAATCAAGCCCTCCTTCTTAAATGAATGAAATGAATGTATTGTATTGAAGTATTGGAGGTCTTGGAATCATGGTTTGAGTTGTGGAGCCATATCCTGATTAAAAGTCAACTGTCTAGGTGAATTAGGTCAAAAACCCTAATTGTAAGCCAGATGAAATTGATGACTGTGGCCTCTAAATTGAAGTACATTTCCCATTAGATATTGTCATAGGGATCATTTGAAGATGATTAAACACTTTGAGTGATGCCCTGGAGCTTTTTAGGGTTTCCCAAATGTGGGCCCTGATTTTAGTCCTTGATAGGCTCAAAACCCTAGTTTGGTAACCTAAGCAAGCTTGAGTCCTGGTGATTGATGTCTGATCATCATAGGCGGATGGATGAATCACTTTGAGTCCTATGATTGTATTGGAGATCATTTTCTTATTGACTGATCCTTTGCCTGAGCTTCTTGTCCTTGGACACCCTCAACTGAGTATTTGGTAAGCAAGAGACTGCTATGGGTACTTGTCTTGAGTTGATGAAATGTCTGGAGATGTGACATCTAAGGGGGGTCAAAATTAGGGTATGACAGTTGGCTTGTGGGGGGTTAGTCACAGTAGGTAGCTATGCAGGTTATTAGATTGATGAACGTTATATCCAGATGGGATCACTGAACGATTCAGTCATCTAGGGGTTAGTCACTCGCGGGTAGCTTTTGCATGGTTAATCACAACAGCTATCTGTGCAGGTTGTTAGTCACGATGGAGGATCGTGCAGACGTAATTAAGTTTGGTTATAATAGATTAAGACCTCTGTTGAGAGGTAAATCACCTGAAGAAGGGGGACTGGAGGTAGCCTTATTCAGAAGGTGAACCAGAATAAAAAAAATAAACGTGTCTTTTACTTTCTGCATAATTCATTTTAACTTAGAACCTTCACGCAGAAATCTTCAGAACTGTATTGAGACAAGTCAGAAGTTCTGACGATACAAAGAAGTTAATAATGAATATATCGTTGGCTATGCAACTCCATTCAAAGCATGCTTCCGCAACAAAAAAGCAAATCAAGAAAATGAGATTTAAAGAAGAAAGAAAAGAACTTAAAGAAAGGGAATTTTTAATTCATAAAGAACACAATTCAATCCACCCCTTTCTTGTGTTTTTCTCCACCTTCAATTGGTATCAGAGCATGGCTCTGTATTGGTCTCAAGATCAAACACTAAACAGTGTAGAGAGATCCAGAAGGAGAAAAACCACATTGAGTTGAAATCAAAGTCAAATTCAAACACTCAGTATAATCAGAAGATGTCAAGGCAAAGATCTCAAGACATCAAAAAAAGGAACATGTGCTTAAAATGAAGACATTCAACATACAAGCGAGGGAAGGCAGAACTTTTGCTTGAGAAGCTGACTCATTCCAGTGGTAATCAACACAAAATATTAATGAAGGAAGAACCTCATCAGAAGATGCGATGGAAAAAGAAGCAACAACATAATGATGATAATGCAACAAAGCTTCCACATAAGAAGATGTTCTCTCAAAGAAACTGGAAGAATGTTTCATCATATAGAACGGTCAGATATTTCTAAAACCCTATCTTTTACATTTCTGCTAACTTTAAAAATCTCTAAGTCTTAAGCCCTAGGTATCTGATCCAAATCTCTCTGTATCACGCTATCTCCTTCCAACCGTCAGGATCATCAAATACGAATAATAATTAGGTTTAACTAGGAGTTCCTTTTCAAAACATTCTCTGCCGTTATTTATAACCCCGAAACAACTCCTTAGCCTTCATCTCTTTATTATCTCTCCTTAATCCAAAATACATCCTTTTCCTAACCCATCTCCTGCTCCTCTACAACCGTCTCCCTTTTTCCAAATGGACGTCCAGCCTAGTCTCACTATTCTCAAAGAGAAGTTCATAGGCCAGGCAGCAATTAATCAACACCTTGCAGAACTTCTGGTAGCTGAAGGATGTTACAAGTATGTTGTCATTCTTCGCGGACCCGTTATTACAAATCTAGTAAAGACCTTTTAGGTAAATGCGTCCATCTGTGATGACTACCTCGGTATATCTGCCAACATTCATGGCATTCCTTTTGTCATCACAGATGAAGTCATAGCTGAATCGATTGGATTTGAGCCAAATCCCTCAGCCTTGGACTTAGAAGAGTTTGATCGTTGGATTACTTCAAACTATCTGAACAGAGAAGTGACTTGCATTTTTAATAATGCAGAGTTTCTGACTCCCTTTAGACAAGCTCTTTTCAGGTTTGTTCTGACCAACCTGACACCTAGAGGAAGCTTTCTACAACTTGTATCATGTAAGGATCGGTTTTTGATTCACCGACTTGAAAGTAGCAATCCTCTCAATCTTCCGGAAATCATTTTCTACCATCTTAGGGATTCCCTTATAACCTTTGGGTGTGGTCAAAGTGCCCACATTCCTTATGGAAGGATTCTCTCTGCATTGCCTGAATCAGCTGATATCATTCAGACAATTCGTGATGCACAATCCCCAGAAAATAATAACCTTCTAATTATAGAAGACTGCGAAGCCTTTTGTGTTTAGATGTAATCATTATTCTTCTGTCCCTGTAATGTTTTATTCAATAAGACTTTTTCTTGCTTATATCTACTTGTTCAGTAAAAATCATCTTCATGATCAATGAAACAATGTTAGAAAACCTAGGCAGAGAATAAAATTATAATCTATTAAAACCAGGTTTCAAATCATTTCTGAAATTTTTGAACCTAATAGAGTCTATCATAACACAAATGAAATTAAAATTATATGTGTACAAGAAAAATCTGTGTCTGAAATCAAAGCATGTGATTCAAAATTTGCAGAATTTTCTTGATCGCTCTATGTTGCAACTTCTCATCTTAATTTTTCTGTCTAAATTATGTAATGCTTGTCAATTGCATGATTCAATTCCCGTTTAAGCCTTAAAACTGTTCTAATATTCTATTATGGCTATCTGATACACATGTTGTGAATGCTTCAATTTATTTACAAAACTCTTGATTAGGCAACAGAAGAAGTAAAAGTGAAACTCTTAATTTTGGTTAGCTCTATGTTCTAATCATTAAAACATAATCTGAATCTTAAGGAACACTCTAATAGAACTTCTGTGAAGATGCATGCATACACAGCTAAACATTTATAAATCTTCTAAAAAGACAAAGAAGAAACTATTTCAGGGGGAGCTGTATTTCAGAAAATAATTCATAAGATAATCTAGTTCAGGGGGATCTTCTGAAATAAAGTTTACATAATTATCAAACTCAGGGGGAGTAATTTAACTTAATCTCATTAAAGTCGTATCTAACCCGCTTAGAAGCTTTTTGATTATGACAACAAAGGGGGAGAAAAGAAAAAGATTAGATTTTGATGAATAAATCTGTTGCTTGATTAAACATGAAAAATGAGATGAAGTTTACTTGCCTAATTATTATCCTCTCATAAAATTGTTCCATCAAAATACATGCTTTTGTCATCATCAAAAAGGGGGAGATTGTTGGAACAAGATTGAGAATATATGTTCAGAATCTGGTTTTGATGATAACGAACATATATTTTGTTAGTAACAATTTTACTACTAATGGTTTCAATTAGTGTGTAGATATTACTATAAGCCTTATACAGGATTCATTAGAATCATGACTACATCATAATCTAGCTCAGATATGAATGAAGAATCAAACATCTAGAAATTTGAAGAAACTAAAAGTCATCATATCAAATAAGCCTCAATCAGAAAGTACATCAGAAGCTTCAAGGAAAATGAACAAGAAAGATCAGTGATCGGTCACCATTTCTACCTAGTTTTGTTATGAATTCGACACAAGATCATCAAGTTTGGTAACACTTTGAGTTGTTTATTAAGAGTTTTCATTGATTTCACTTAGTTTTGTTAATTAGCTTGCATTATGTTATTTAGTTTATAATCATGTCTTTTTAGATGCTTTTGATCTCTCTACTTGGTGGTTGTAGGTTAACTCTGGATCAGATGGAAATTTCACAAGTGTTGGTGTAAAAGAAGCTGATTTATGCAACAAATGAAGCACAAAGGAAGAAGCTGACACGGGCAGCCCGTGCCAGCTCTGCTGAACCAAGAAAGAGAAGGTATCTGAGGCTGACACGGGAAGCCCGTGTCAGCCTGCGCGTCAGATTTTAGAAATTCAGCATTTTGTGAGTTTTTAAGGACCAGAGGGCAGTTTGGGTATTTTACTTGAACTGGAAAACCTATGAGGATAAATAAGTGATTTGGAGACGGGAAAAGACACTTTTTGACGTATACGATAGAATTCCAGAGAGAGGAGAGAAGATAGCTTCATCAAGGGTTTCGGAGACGAAGAGATTCGAGGGTGGTAACCATTGAAGATAAAAGTTTATGTTCATCTTTGTAATGTCTAAACTCTTTGATTTGTTGTTCTTGAATACTATGAGAGGCTAAACCCCCCAATGTTAGGGGGTGGTCCTGATTTGGTTATTGTAATGACTCTGAATTATTGATTTCATCAATACCTTACTTGCTATTATTTAGTTAAATTATGTACTATGCTTAATGTTTTCTTTTTCGGTCAAATAAAGATTAATCTATGGCTAACAGGTACAAGACTGTAGTTGCTAGGGTTTGTGCATAATTTGATTATAGTAGATATCACCCAAGACTAGGGATACCCTATAATCACTTGTTAAATCTTGATAGAATAAAGGCTTGGTTTCATCCTATGTCTCTAAGGACTTAGGTATTAGATTGAATGACCAAAGGTTTTCCACTAAGGACTTGGGGGAAAACATTCTAAAGATTAGGTAACTGGATACCATGAACTTGTTGAAGAGATCTTAATTCAGGGTTGTTTCAAGCCAAATCAACTGCTCATCCTAGCATGTCTTTTACATTAAAAAGAACCAACTTTATAATTCTGTCTTTATTTTTGTGCAATGATTTAATCTAACAAAACCAAAACCTCAGTTTTTGTTCAGTTGAATCAATATAAAAATCGGTATTTCCTACGTAGTCCCCGAGATTGATACTTGGGGTAAACCCATTATAACAACATCGTTGAAAATAGTACACTTGCTAATTTTCCAATCAATCAGCTACAAGAAGCTTTGCAACATCAGAAGATCACGCACGTAGAAAGATCAGAAGTTCTGAAGTTACAAGTTCTGAAGCTACAACGCAAAGACATAAAAAATGCAAACAACAACAAAAGTCACTTGTGAACCAGAAGATAGCCTACAGCTCAGCATACAAATTGAATAAAACACAAGACCTTAGAATAAAGGAGAAAACCGTTACAAACATCATCATTAGCAAAACGGTTACAACAATTAGTTGGAATAACTCCCAAGGTTGATTAAAAGAAGCAAGCCACATGCAGCATGTTAGGAAGACAAGCTAATCCAAAGAAGCACGCTATCAACAATAATCATCTTGTTGGAGATAAGGCTCTGCCACGAACACATGCAGCCAATCAAAGCAAAGCATTCAATACCATCTCTTACCAGAATGCAACGGCTACATTCCAACAGTAACCACTCATCAAGCTATAAATAGAATCAAACATCAAACTTGAAGATAATGGTATGGTATCCATCTATACATCAACCTATCCAAAATGGAGAGTGGGTGATCATCCATCCCTTGTATGGATCCGAAGAGAAAAAGAGAATATCCAGTAAGGATCATCCATGGAGAAAGGATCAAGAGTGCAACCAAAGAAATACTCTGCACAAGAGAAGAGAATGAATCTGCAGGATGCATCTGTTCATTTGTAGAATAAGCACTTGAGCATGAACACTTAATTAAAGAAATATGAAGACATGCATCAGAAGATACAAGAGGCAACACATACTCTGTATGTGATAAGCAACAATGCTGATATACACTAATCATATGCATGTACAATACAAGAGAGAGAAAATGTGTGAGAAAGCAAACACACATCAGAAGATACACAAGAGGCAACGCATACTATGTATGTGATCATCCACAGTGTTGTTATAATCTAAACACATGCCTATGTGATGGAAATGGAGAGCATCAACTTCTCCATTCAGAGGCAACATACACTATGTGTATCATGATTAATTGTTGAAATACACATCATATGCCTACCATGAAAAATCTCTCAGAGGATGAAGAAGAAAACTTGTATGCTATGCAGAATGCTCCATTGAGGAAATATGAAGACATCCAAGAATACTTGATCAAGCATTAAATTGATCATATTGAAAGACAAAGGGAGCTGAATACACTGAGTTGTTGCTCGTAGAGTATTTCATGTTTACTGATGTTGATCAATGTGTCATCAACTGTTATTAGCTTAATGATCAGTATTGAAGAAGAAGATGAAGATCAACACAGGAGCAACCAACATTAAAGCTGCTGCTCTTCATCTGCTTTCAGAAGAAGATCTCATCCAGAAGTTCAAGAATAGAATACTACAAGTTTATTTGTTATTCTTGTAATTATTGTAAAAAACATAGAGTTGTTGCTCGTAGTGTGTTATATCTTAGAAAACTTCTGATAGATTGTTTAGGCACCAGAAGTGACTTCTAGTCAGTTTGTCGTAAACAAATGTACTTAGAATAGGAGAAAATCTACTTGAATAAGAAGCACTCGTATAATCTCCTGAGCGACCAAGTTAAGGTCAGAAGCTTGAGAAGACAGTGGCTGTGGTCATTGTGGAAATCTCTTGGACACCAAGTGATGGTCAGAAGTCCAGGAGTTAATGGATGTTATATTTCGTGGAGATCATTGAACAGTCCGTTGTAATTAGTCACGAGCAGTTCGCTTGTGCAGGGTTAGTCACAACAGGTAGCTGTGCAAGTTACTAGATTGATGAACGTTATATCCAGATGGGATCACTGAACGGTTCAGTCATTTAGGGGTTAGTCACTCGCGGGTAGCTTGTGCAGGGTTAGTCACAGCAGTTGGCTGTGCAGGTTGTTAGTCACGACGGAGGATCGTGCAGATATAATCAAGTTTGGTTATAGTGGATTAAGACCTCTGTTGAGAGGAAAATCACCTGAAGAAGGTGGACAGGAGGTAGACTTATTCATAAGGTGAACCAGAATAAAAATAAACGTGCCTTTTACTTTCTGCACAATTCATTTTATCTTTGAACCTTCACGCATAAATCTTCAAAATTGTAGTGAGACAAGTCAGATGTTCTGATGATACAAAAAAAGTTAACAATGAATATCTCATTGGCTATGCAACTCCGTTCCAAGCATGCTTCCGCAACACAAAAGCATATCCAGAAAATAAGATTCAAAGAAGAAAGAAAAGAACTTAAAGAAAGAGAATTTTTAATTGATAAAGAACACAATTCAATCCCCCCTTTCTTGTGTTTTTCTCCACCTTCAGTGGTGAGATTAGACACCGTAAGAATGAATGCCAGCTTGATCAAAAGAAATGCTTCAAGTTTGATAAAGTGGGTCATATTGCTGCTGATTGTAAGAAGAAGGTTGTAACTTGCTACAACTGTGGTTAAGAAGGTCACATTAGCCCACAGTGTACTAAGCCAAAGAAGAACCAATCTGTAGGAAAGGTTTTTGCTTTGAATGGGTCGGAAACCACTCTTAAAGATCGATTGATTAAAGTTACGTGTTTCATTCATGGCACACCTTTAGTTGCAATTATAGATACTGGAGCGAATCACTCTTTTATTTCTTTGGATTGTGCTAAGAGATTGAATTTAGAAATATCTGACATAAATGGAAGTATGGTTTAGACACTCCTGCGTCGCGTTCAGTAACTACATCGTCTGCTTGCTTAAATTTTCCGGTCTATATTTTTGGTAGGGAATTCAGAATGGACTTAGTGTGTCTTCCATTAAAACAACTTGATTTATTCCTGAGAATGAACTGATTGGAATTCAACCGCGTTCATATCAACTGTTTTTCGAAGAAGGTGTTGTTTCCTGAGGCTATTAATGCTGACGATCTGGCTATGACTGCTGGATAAGTGAACGAGGTAGTTGAAGAAGGTGCAACAGTGTTTATGTTATTTACATTGATGAACTTGAAGGAGAATGTAGTGAGTAGTGAACTACCAGTGGTATGCGACTTTCCGGAATTTTTTCCAGAGGATGTGAATGAAATACCGTCGAAGAGAGAGATAGAGTTTGTTATTGATTTGATTCCGAGAACTAGTCCAGTGTCAATGGCATCGTATCATATGTCACCATCCAGTGTCAATGGCACCGTATCGTATGTCCATGGGGTGTGCCGGTATTGTTGGTAAAGAAGAAAGAGGGTTCTATGAGACTGTGTGTAGATTACCGACAATTAAACAAAGTTACTATCAAGAATCAAGATCCATTTCCGAGGATTTATGATTTGATGGATCAGCTGGTTGGAGTGTGTGTATTTAATAAGATTGATCTAAGGTATGGGTATCACCAAATTCGAGTAAAGGAGGACGATATTCAGAAGACTGCATTTAGAACGCTGTATGGCCATTACGAATATTCGTTAATTCCGTTTGGAGTTACTAATGCACCTTGTGTTTTTATGGAGTATATGAATAGGATCTTCCATTCTTATCTTATCTTGATAGGTTTGTGGTGGTATTTATAGACGATATCCTGATATATTCTAAGAACGAGGAAGAGCATGCGGGACATCTCTAAATTGTGTTAGAGTTGTTAAAAGAGAAGAAACTTTTCGCCAAATTATCAAAGTGTGATTTTTGGTTTGATGAAGTTAGTTTTCTTGGACACGTGATTTCTAAGAATGGTATTTCTATTGATCCAACAAAGATAGAAGCGGTATCCTAGTGGGAAGCTCCAAATCAGTGTCGAAAATTCGTAGTTTTCTTGGTCTTGCAGGTTACTACCAAAAGTTTATAGAAGGATTTTCAAGCATTTATTTGGGATTCAAAATGTGAAGAAGGATTCCAAAAGTTGAAGAAGAGATTAACTAGTGCTCCTATCTTAATTTTTCCGAATCCGACAGAATCGTTTATGGTATATTGTGATGCGTCGCTGATGGGTTTAGGTGGTGTATTGATGTAGAATCAACAAGTAGTCGCTTATGCGTCGAGACAACTCAAAGTGCATGAAAGGAATCATCCGAATCATGATTTAGAGTTGGCAGCTATGGTTTTTGTTTTAAAGTTATGGCGACATTATTTGTATGGTACGTTCGAGATTCGAAGTGTTTAGTGATCATAAGATTCTGAAGTATCTTTCTGATCAGAGGGAGCTTAATATGAGGAAGAGGAGGTGGATGGAATTCCTTAAAGATTATGATTTTAGTTTGAATTACCATCCTGGTAAGGCAAACATGGTTGCTGATGCATTGAGTAGGAAGTCCTTACTGTAGATGTGCTTGATTAGCTGCATTTTGTGGTAAAACATTGTTTTTTTGCGTGGATGTCTTTACTGATGTCATGACTTTATTATGGTGTGCTATGCAGAATGTGTTAGGTTGCTAATACTGGTTTCATGATGGATGTCAAGCTGGATGTCGTGACATCATGTTATGCCAGCTTGATTGTTGTTTCTATTTCTGTCCGTTTGTTTGTTTCCTTATTTATTTCAGGAGGTATTTTAGGAAACATATTATTTGAGTGCTAATTTCGAAGTGATTCTGGCTGCCCTATTCTTTAGCACTATGAATCTTGGAGATTGGTTTAAGTGAATTAAACCTAATTTGTGTTTCTCAAGCCCAAGGCCCATGCGGTATCTTATATTAAAGGGCATCTAATACTAATTTAAAGACTCGGAGATTTAGATATTGAAGAACTAAATTTTAGACTGTGTTTCCACTGCATGTTTGTGTTTTAGGATTCTTTTGTGAGCTAAGCAATTGTCGCCTAGATAATTGTATTGGACTAGTGTTTTTGTTTTGTACGTTGTTTGTGTCACTCTAAGCTTTTAAGCATGAGTGATGTGTCTCTTGATTAAAGCTTTGAAGCAAGATCAAGATTTGTTTGAAGAGTGTCTTCATCCTGTCTTATTTATCGTTGTTTGTTATCATTGTTGTGATTGAGGAGTAGTGCGTAGAGACTTAGGTCTAGCACTAGATTGAAATTGCATTGGGTAGGTCTTAAGTGAAGAGTTGTAAACGGGGGAGTTTAGCTCTAATTTAATACTACTTATAGTGGATTTCCTCCCTGGCTTGGTAGCCCCCAGAGTAGGTGTTATTGTACACCGAACTGGGTAAACAATTATCTGTGTTCTTTACTGTTTTTGTATACTATCTGCTTAAGTCGTTGATTTGTGTCTCAGTGGATGTCATAACATCCGATACGACATTCATCGTGTGTTACTAGAATTTTTAATTGGTATCAGAGCAGGAACCCTGCCTGTTTATTTCTGGGTGAGATCTAGGGACAATAAATTCTAGTACTATGGACAAGGATGTATTTGTTTTTGGGAATAGACCACCCATTCTGGATGTGTCTAACTATGACTACTGGAAACCTCGTATGGTAACCGTTCTGAAGTCTGTGGACAACAAGGTATGGAGAGTTGTGGGCAAAGGATGGGAACATCCTACGAAGAAAGATAAAGATGGAATAACTGTGTTAATACCCAATGAAGAATGGAGCAAGAATGAGGAAGAACTGGCTTTGGGAAACTCCAAGGCCCTAAATGTGTTGTTCAATGGAATAGACAGGAATATATGCAGACTTGTACAACACTGTGAATTGGCCAAAGATGTTTGGGATACTCTCAAAACAACGCATGAAGGTAAATCCAAGGTAAAGATGTCTAGACTTCACATGTTAACCACTAAGTTTGAGAATCTCAGGATGAAAGAGGATGAGATCATTCATGATTTCTACATGAATATTCCTGAAATTGCTAATACCTCAGGAGCCATAGGAGAAAATATGTCTGACGAGAAACTGGTAAGAAAGATCCTCAGATCACTACCTAAGAGATTTGCTATGAAGGTTACGGCTATATAAAAAGCTCAGGACATCAGCAAAATGAAGATAGATGAACTCATTGGTTCGCTACAAACCTTTGAGATGAATATAAGTGACAATGTTGAAAATAAGAACAAGAGCATAGCTTTTGTATCCAACACTGAAGAGGAATCAGAAGAAAGCAATGGTGGAAGTAATGAAAATCTGTTAGAAGCCATAGCCATGCTTGGAAGACAATTCAATAAGTTTGTTAAAAGAATCGATCAGAAATCCAGACCAAATGTCAAGAACACTCCCTCTAACAACGGTAAGTCTTATGACTCTAGTAGAAGATCTAAACCTGAAGAGAAGCCCAACCAAGGCAAAGAGATTCAGTGCCATCGATGTGAAGGCTATGGAAACATTAGAGATGAATGTCCCACATACCTTAAAGAGCAAAAGAAAGGGCTATCTGTCACTTGGTCTGTTGGATATTCTGAGAGTGAGTCTGAAGAAGAAACTGAAAAACACATCACAGCACTAACGAGTGTATGTGCATCTGATAATGACTCCAATGAAGATGAACTGACCTTTGATGAGCTTGCAACCTCTTACAAAGAGCTATATGTCAGGAGTGCTGAAGTTTGTAAACAAGTGGAGAAGCAAAAGAAACTCATAAAGGAATTGGAAACTGAAAAGAAAGAACATATTGAAACCATAGACTCGCTCAATGGTGAAATTAGCATGTTGAACTCCAAGCTTGATCAAAGGTCAAAATCTGTCAGAATGCTGAACTCTAGAACTGACACCCTAGAAGAAAATTCTGCAGGTTAGACAGAGATCAGGAGACATGTCTGGAATAGGATTTGTGGGCAGATCATAATCCATCTTAGGGTTCAAGAGGTCAAAGCCTGAAGTCCACAGGCCAAATTGTATGTCAAGACCAATGTCACAACATCATGAAAACAGGGGGATGAACCATACAAGGAGGAAATTTCATAAATGGTGATGCCACTACTGTGGAAGATTTGGTCACATAAAACCTTTTTGCTTCAGATTGTATGGCTATCCTAATCAGACACTTTAGGAAAAACCTAAGCAGAACACTCTGGTCAAGAAACAACAATGGGTTGCTAAAGGTACAACCTTAATAGCCCACACTCCCCTGCGGCCTTCATCCAAAAAAGACTGGTACTTTGATAGTGGCTGCTCAAAACACATGACTGGTACAAATAATCTATTTGTAGATGGCATTCCTCTTTCCTCTAACTATGTGACTTTTGGTGATGGAGAAAAAGGAGAAATCCAAGGGGTTGGAAAACTGGAATGTCTCGGGGTTCCAAATCTGGACAATGTTCTGCTGGTAAAAGGACTGACTATAAATCTAATCAGCACCAGTCAACTTTGTGACCAAGGTTTCAATGTCAGATTCACAAAAAAAGAATGTATCGTCACAAATGGAGAACATAAGGAAGTCATGAAGGGGTCTAGGTCTAAGGAAAACTGTTACTTATGGGAGCCTAGAATCTCAAAGTACTCCTCTGAATCTCCTATGACCAATGAAGAGATTGAGGATAATCATCAAGAAAGATCAGTCAAAACAGTGGATCCCTTTACCAAGATAAAGAATGTTGTTGAAGATGTGGATGAATCTGATGAAGAGACGTATGCTGGAGAACTCACTGTTAGTGAACTTGCTGTTGTTTTCTCTTAGACCTATCTAAGGAATGACTATGTTCATGTTTGTTGGAGTATAGAAATGCTCACATTCTCCTACAATAAGAAAACGCAAGTCTCATGTCAAACATTGATGCTCTGGAAAGAAAGTTGCTGAATACATCACATAACAAAAATTTAGAAGTAAGAGACATGCCTTTCAGGATGGAGCAGATGATGTCTAACCAAAAGCTCCAACATAGAACAAAACATCAAGAAAGGGGCACATCTCTCTCATATAAAAGATGCTATCGATGTGGCAAGATAGGTCGCTTGAAGTCCACATGTCCTGAGGCTCGTATACTTACCAAAAGGATAGTCTATCAACAAAGAAACTTTTCTAGAACAGAGCCATCTCACCTTGAGCTATGTGATGAGCACTCAAGTTCCGTCTTAAATAAAAAGAACTTTAGAGGCAAAATAAAAAGTTTTAAAAGAAGGCGACCAAAACAAGCTCCTATAGCTTGGTATGAAAGGCTGGCTAGAAATGGTTACAGGGAAGAAGGGATACACAAAACCTTGTTTGTGAAGGATGAAGGTGAAAAACTCGTGATTGCTCGGATATATGTGAATGATATAGTCCTTGGTGGGATGTTAGAGAAGATGGATAAGCTTTTTGTCAATTAAGTACAATCTGAGGATAAGATGGTCTGGAAAAAACAAACGCTGTCTGAATACAATGTCACTCAGGATTCATGACACTATATTGTGACAATCTAAGTGCTATTAATATTTCAAAGAATCCTATTCAACATAGCAGAACCAAGCATATTGTTATTAGACACCACTTCATAAGAGACCTTGTGGAAGACAGCATGGTTACTCTGGAGCATGTGGCTACTGAATTACAAATTTTTGATATCTCTACTAAAGCCATTGATGCTACTCAATTTGAAAACTTGATAAGCAAATTGGGTATTTGCCTCTATGAGGAATTATAGCAATTACAGTTCCTTGGGAATTGCTTTTTGAATAAGAAAAATATTTCAGATTTTATGATTGGTCAAAATTTAAATCTCCCCCTCCTAGTACAATCATTTCCTTTCGACCTCTCAACTTACTACCATACTTTCTTGTTTAGTCTCTTGCACTTCTCACATCTCGCCTCCAGCCACAGAAATAACAAGCTCTCTCTATCGCCTCCAAAGTCTCTCTCAATGTCTCAACAGTCAAACCCTCAATCTCCCTAAATAAATGTCCGCTTTCTCTACTCATGTTCAAGGCATAGAGGATGTCCCCATTAACCCTGATGTGATTCTTGAGGTCGCCTCTTTATAGATGGTTACTCCAGACGATCCTGTGGCTAAGAATCCAGCAACATCGCATGCACGAAGAACCAAAGAAACAACAAGGAGACCTAAAAAGCCTAATTCTGGTCAGACTTCTCAATCTTCTGTTCCTCCCTCTAGGGAAGAATTAACTAAAGAAGGTTCTAGGTATGCTCACAACGCCATTGCTAAAATTGTTACCCGTATCTTAAATGAGAATCATAATGTACCTGGCATTTCTGTTCCTTTAAATTATGTTTTTCATGAGTCACAAGACAATATGCATGTTAGTGGTAATGTTGTTGACTCTGTCCAAGTAAATGAGTATATGGATGCAACTGTTCATGAAGAAAATGTTGTTAATGTGAATGATGCTGCTAATTTGGATGTTAATGTGAATGATAACGATAATAAGAATGATGATGTGGAAGAGACTGTTGGTAAGGAGAATGTTGTTGTAGATGATGAAGAGGTACCTTGCGAAGATGATGGTAATGTTTTTGTTAACCAGGATGAGGACTACACTGAAGGAGGTCAAGCTGAAGAGAAAGAACCTGAGAAGACCAATGCTAATAAGGTGATTAACCTTGATGACCACTCTGATGATGACTTGGTTGCTTCTATCAATCCAAGTATAGCCAAAAGACTTATGAGGAGGAAAGGGAAGCAAGCGGTGGATGAGGACTCTCTGAAGAAAAAGATTGTGGTTAAGCCCACTTCTGTTGGCCCTGATAAATCTTGAAGCAAAGTGGTGCCTAAGAAGAGAAAGGCTAGAATTATTGCTGAGAATAAGTCAGATTCTGATGTTGCTCCGGATGTCAATTACATCCCTCCCAAGAAGAAGGCCTCTACTAGCAAGCTTGCTGCTAGTGTCCCTAAAGTGCCTATTGATAATATTTCTTTTCACTATCCATCCAGTGTAATCAGATGGAAATATGTCTATCAGAAAAAATTGGCCTTAGAGAGGGAGCTTGCTCAGAATGCTCTTGAGTGTGAAAAGATTGTGAATCTCATTCATGAAGCTGGGATGATAAAAACTATAACTCCATTCTCCAAGTGCTATGAAGTCCTCGTGAAGGAGTTCACTGTGATATTACATGAAGATTGTGCCAACAAGAAAGCTAAGGATTACTTGAAAGTGTTTGTCAAGTGAAATTGTGTTAACTTCTCCCCCAATGTGATCAACAAATTTCTGGAAAGATCCAATGAAGCACAACCTGAGCTGGAAGTGTCTGATAATCAAATGTTCAAGGTATTTACTGTTGGACAAGTCAAGACGTGGCCTGTCACAGGAAAGTTGAATACTAGCAAGCTAAGTATGAAGTATGCTATACTTCACAGGATTGGAGCTGCCAATTGGGTACCAACTCAACACAAGTCTACATATTCTACTGTTCTAGGTAAATTCATCTTTGTTATTGGTACTAAGACCAAAGTTGACTATGGGACTTATATTTTTGAGCAAACTTTAAAGTATGCTGGTAGCTATAGTGTTAAAGGCCCCATTGCTTTCCCCTCCCTTATTTGTGGAATTATATTGAATCAATTTCCTAACATCCTGAATGACAAAGATTCTGTGTGCAAAAGAGCAAGCCCTTTACTCTTTCATCATAAGCTCTTTCAAGGAACCCATGTTCCTGACATTGTCATAACATCCGCTGAAACACCCCATGGGAGCTCTAAAGCCAGTAAGTCAGAGATTATAGTTGTGCTAAAAGAAACCTATAAAGAGCTTGAAGCAAGGAAGCTGAGCCTTGAGAAATTGATCAACTCTCTTGAATCTCATGCTGAGCTTGTAGATAATGCTAATGAAGAAGATGTTGATGGATCTGAGGAAGGAGGAGATGTTGAACGTGAAGGGGAAGAGGATAAAGATGCCAGTCCTGATGATGGCACTAAGGAAGAAGTAGAGGATGCTGTTGAAGGCTATGAGTCAGATGACTAGAGTTATGTTTATCTTTTGATATCATTTATTTTGATTTTTCTTGATTATGGGCCTGTACTTACAATGTGTTAATATGTTGCTTTGGCAACATTTATGGCTAAATAGGGGGAGTAGTACTGTCACCTGACACCCCAGAACAAGTTTTTTTGTATGTTCAGAACTAATTTTCTTTTGTTTATTGATCAAGCCAGTTGCTGCCAATTTTTGTTGTGCTTGAAGTAGTTGAGTAGCTAGCTGATGTTTCCTTGAGTAGTGTAGCTATCTTGTAGAATTCTGAGATGAGTATGTTGGGTGTATGTTGTGTAGACTTATGTGGTGTTGTTTCTGCCTTTATTGGGTATGTGTGTCAGTATTAGCCATTCTGCTTCCCTGGTCGTACGCTAGTCATTTTCTGGTGTTGTGTTTCTCTGATGGTGACCAGGTTGTTTTAGCCAAAAATTTGCCAAAGCAGGAGTTTATAGATGTTCTTGATTGTCAAGCTGGATGTCGTGACATCACGTTATGTCATCTTGATTGCTGTTTCTATTTCTGTCCGTTTGTTTGTTTCGTTATTTATTTTAGGATGTATTTTAGGAAACATATTATTTGAGTGCTAATTTCGAAGTGATTCTTGCTGCCCTATTATTTAGCACTCTGAATCGTGGAGATTGGTTTAAGTGAGTTAAACCTAATTTGTGTTTCTCAAGCCCAAGGCCCGTGCGCTATCTTATATAAAATGGCATCTAATCCTAATTTGAAGACTCGGAGATTTAGAGATTGAAGAACTAAGTTTGAGTCTATGTTTCAACTGTATGTTTGTGTTTTAGGATTCTTTTGTGAGCCAAGCAATTGTCGCCTAGATAATTGTATTGGACTAGTGTTTTTGTTTTGTACGTTGTTTGTGTCACTCTAAGCTTTTAAGCATGAGTGTTATGTCTCTTGATTGAAGCTTTGAAGTAAGATCAAAATTTGTTTGAAGAGTGTCTTCATGTTGTCTTATTTATCGCTGTTTGTTATCACTGCAGTGATTGAGGGGGAGTGCGTAAGTACTCGAGTCTAGCGCTAGATTGAAATTGCATTGGGTAGGTCTTAAGTGAAGAGTTGTAAACTGGGGAGTTTAGCTCTGGACTAATACTGCTTATAGTGGATTTCCTCCCTTGCTTGGTAGCCCCCAGAGTAGGTGTTGTTGTACACCAAACTAGGTAAACAATTATCTGTGTTCTTTACTGTTTTTGTATACTATCTGCTTAATTCGTTGAGCTGTGTCTCAGTGGATGTCACAACATTTGATACGACATTCATCGTGTGTTACTAGAATTTTCACTTACATGTATCTATGCTAATGGTGAAAGAATTGGATTTAATTGAACAATTTAGAGATTTGAGTTTAGTACGTAATGGAACTCCTAATAGTATTAAATTGGGTATGCTAAAGCTGACTAGTGGTATTCTTGGAGAGATTAGAAAGGGTCAGAAAACTGATATTGAGTTGATCGATAAGTTGACTTTGATTAACCAAGGTAAAGGCAGTGAATTTAGAATCGACGAGAATGGTATAATGAGGTTTGGTAATAGAGTTTGTGTTCCTGATGTTGTTGAGCTCCGAAAGAGTATTCTGGAAGAAGGACACCATAGCGGATTGAGCATTAATCCTGGTGCTACCAAGATGTATCATGATTGGAAAAAGTTGTTTTGGTGGCCTGAAATGAAGAAGGAAATTGTGTAACACCCCACTTTCCCATCTCAAATAAATGTGAATTAAAAATACACAAACAATCAGAGTAATACGAGTAGGATGTCACATCTTCTAAAAATCCATAAAAACATCGCTTTAATTAATAAATCTTCATTAAAATGAGACCAATACCGCAGCGGAATTTAAAACGGCTTATTAATTCTCATGGCACTAAGGCCTTAACAAATAAATCATCCCCACTAAACATGTGGTCCAACAATAATGTCAAAAAAGATAAGATATGTAACAATTAACAAATAAAAGAAAAACAATCAAAAACATAACGCATCCCAAAACTCCCGTGTTACGTATCAGAGCGACTCCTAAGACTCGATCAAGTAACACTCGAAATCCAAGCACTACTCTAGTACCTGGTTATCTGCACTTCCGAAGAAGCACAGACGCAACAACAGAAAAGGGATGAGAATTACATTCAATAAATATACGGTGAAATATCACATGCTAAGGAGTAGTATTCACACGGCATACAGATAGAAATCACAAAACAGATTCTCACACAATCAACAACACAACAACAACGATATACGACATTAACAATCAATTATGTGGAATGCAATGCGACTAGCGAAACTACATGCATGTGGTTCCAACAGAGCATAAGCCCTTGAAAATTCTAATAACAAACGCTCGATGTCAAACTGGATGTTAAGACATCCACAATTATGCAGCACAGAGAATAATAATAAACAGCATAAAACAGTAAAGAACACACATAATTGTTTACCCAGTTCGGTTCAAACAACCTACTTTGGGGGCTACCAAGCCAGGGATGAAGTCCACTATCAGTAGTATCAACTCAAAGCTAAACTCCCCTTTTTACAACTTATCACTTAATCACTACCCAATGACCCTTCTACCTAGGTTCTACCTAGATATGGAATATCTCCATTCCACTCCCCCTCAATCACAGCATTGATTACACATACACAATAAACAATTATAGATATAAGACACACTTCAAAAACACACCTTGATCTGCTTCAAAGCTTCAATAAAGAGACACACACTCGTGCTTAAAAGCTTAAAGTGACACAACCAAAACACAAACTAATTCCAACGCAATCATCAAAGATAATAGCGTGGATCACAAGAGACAGTTACAGAACAGTCGTTCTTCACAATACACAATCTTCTGTCTGCGTTCCAAATTAGGATAGCAGTTCCTTTTATATGCAGTCTTGGGCCTTGGGATTTTTTAGAAACACATTAGGGTAAACAAAGTTAACCTAATTCACATGCCAACTGTCTGTAGAATCTTCTGAACGAAATTTGCAGCACTCAATAAAAAGTTTCCTAAACAGATAAAAGTGATAAATCAAGAAACACAGTTAATAAAAACTAACAGCTCCTGCTGTCACACATGGATGTCATGGCATCGATCATGACATTCACTACAAAACCTGTATTAGCTCCACACATATATGCAACCTGCATATACACAATGAACTAGGTATGCTTTACCAATAATGCAGCCAACATGCAAAACACCTTCAATCTCCCCCTTTGGCAAATTTTTGGCTAAAACATCCTGTCACACCATACCAGAGAAAAACTTGCAGCGGATAACCAAAACACAAAACACAAGCTAATACAAACAAACAACATACATCACCAGTATGCACACGGTGCTTAGACAAAAACAGACAGACAGCCACAAGAGTAGCACAAAGCACAAATAGATCAACACAAAGATAAGTAAATAGAATTGTTGATCACACACAACCACCATTCTTGTTGTTCTGGGGTGACACATAGTACTTTGGGGTGACACATAATACTTCTCCCCCTGTTTGGCCACAAATGTTGCCAAAACCAAAAAAAAATCCTCGCTCAACGAGTTTAAATAAGTCCAAAAATAAAACAAACCAAAAGAAAAAAAATAGACAGAACTAAATGCAAAAGAACAAATCAAACAAAACAAGAAAATAAACACACTAGACTCTAGTTGCAATTACTGCTCAGAGTCAGATCCAGCTGAGGTGTCTGAAGAACTTTCTTTCTCAGAGTCATCAGCAGGACTAGCACTGTTTTCCTCCAATTCTTGATCATCTTTATCTTCCATCTCTTTTGTATCTGCAAATTCCTCATTCTCATCCATTTCCAGAGTACATATCATTTGTCCAAGAGACATTTTTCTAGTTTCCAGTTCTTTGCAAGTCTCTTTTAGTATTGCTATGACTTCTGCTTTACTTACTAATGCTCCAGATTTGGAAGTTTCAGCTGATGTCATGACAATGTCTTGAACATGCTTTCCCTAAAACAGTTTGTAATGGAAGGCCAAGGGACTTTCTCTTTTACGCACTACATCATGTTCATTGAGAATGTTTGGATATTGATCCAGAAGTATACCACTCAAGATGGATGGAAAGGCAATTGGACCCTTAATACTGAAGCTTCCAGCATGCTTCATGGTTTGGTCAAAAATGTATGCTCCATAATCTAACTTTGCGTTTGTTCCTACAGCATACAGAAATCTACCAAGCACAGTTGAGATAGTGGACTCGTGATTTGTTGGAACACAATTAGCTGCTCCTATTTTAAGAAGCATTGCATACTTGATGCTCAGCTTACTTGTAGTTAGCTTCTCTTTCATGCACTACGCCAAAAATGATTTTTAAAAGCGCCCTTACGAAAGCGCTTTATAGTGAAAGCGCTCTCATAGCCTTTCAAAAAATAAATTGCTAAAAAAAGTGCATACCCTACGAAAGCGCTTTTGAAAAGCGCACTTATAGGTGGAAACTTAAAAGCGCTTTTTAGTGAAAGCGCTCTCATAGCATTTTTAAAAAAAGTTCGCTAAAAATGTGCATACCCTACGAAAGCGCTTTTGAAAAGCGCTCTTATAGACTGACATGTGAAAGCGCTTTTGAAAGCGCTCTTATAGCCCATGATACGACGGCGCTTTGTAGTTAAAAAACGCTCTGGTACCCCATGCTTAGAGAGCGCTTTTTAAAAAGCGCTTTGGTACCCCATGTTATAATTAAAATTAATAAAATTGAGGGTTTATTCTTTCAGATACGCTTCTGTTCATTATCTTCTTCTCCAGCAATTCATCTCTTCACCAACTCCGTCCGTCTACTCGCTCTGTCTCGTCGCCGTCGTCCGTCTCATCGCCGCCGTCCGTCTCGTCTCTGTCCGTCTCTCCTTCGTCCGTCTCTCCTCCGTCCGTCTCCAGCTGTCGTGGCCGTAACCTCTCTTCTCCAGCATGACTGTTTTCAGGTAAAATCTTCTTCTCCATATTTAGGGTTTTGTTCAAGCTTCTTCAACCTTCAGAACACGAACTGCAAGCTTCTTCAACCTTCCACTCTATTGATGTTATATGCATTTTATTGGCAAGTAACCAAATTCTATTGTGATGAAAAAACAGAATAAAACTCACGTTCATAATCTATTGACATGTTTTGATTTTGTGTGCTTACTGATTCATAGTAAGGATTTTGTTGGAAATGGTCAATCCTGAAAAATTTAGTTTGTTGTTTGTTCTGTTGTGCCTTCCATAACTAGAAACTTACTGTCAGTGTCAAATTTATCAATTTAGATAATCATGTTATGTTGAGTTATTAAGTTACTCAACAATTTAGAGTAGTCATGTTGATTGAGTCTAATAGAAGGTTGTTCCAGTTGTTACATTGTTCTCTAATGAGTTGAAGCTTTTCAACTCTGTCAGATACAACTTCTAATATGTTTTGGAGTTTTTTAAGATGAATTTATGCATTAATTACTCTCTTTGAAGATGTTAAAGAACATGTTATTGACAATGGATTCTACTAATTTATGTGCTATTGTTAATAAGTACATGTTATTGACATTGGATTGAAGATATACTAAAATTTGGTTGCATTTTAAATTGAAATTATAGTTTTCCATTGACACAATTTCTAGTGTTGTCAATGTTATAGATTTGTGACTTATTCTTTTTGTATTGCTGCTCTTACATAAATATCTTGTAGTTTATGTTAGCATGCATTAGTTACATGAGTTTTTTTTGGTACAGTGGATATTTGTATTTAACTGCATCGTGTGTGTGTGTTTAATTTTACAGTTACTTTGAAGTCTCTGGTTTCTACTTGTACAACGCCGATTCAAACCTACCCATCTCCCACATCAAGTCTAACTCAGGTTACTATCCCTTTCTTCTTGCTTATAGTTTGTTATTTTCTGCTTATAGTTTATTGTTTATGGTTCTATTTAATATCAATTTAGTGTCTCTCAACCAGTTTTTTGGTTTGTGGACTTATATTACCTTGAAATAAGGTAATGTCCTCTTTAAGAAATCGGGTATTCTAATTAGGTATTCTGATTAGGTATTCTATTATGATGATAGCTATTTATTATCTTGACAGAATTCCTTAGTACCTGATAGAGAAACCAAGAAGCAGTTGTTTAGCTTAATTAAGACATGGATAAGACATGGATGAATTCAAACCGATTGTCGAAAGAGTACAAGAAAAGGGTATGGGAATTCATTGAGTTTGCGGTTGCGCACTCCGAAGACCCGCTTCGAATGCCGTGTCCTTGCTTGGGTTGCTTTTATGGGGGTAAGGTTGACGGGAATAAGTTGGCATCCCATTTACTACGGTTTGGAATTGATAGAAGTTATACATGTTGGACAATGCATGGTGAGAAAAGTAACGGGAATGCTGAGTCGAGTTGTAATAGGAAGTATGCTTCAACCGACGATTGCACAGACACATACGATTGCGATCGAGTCGAAGAGATTGCAGAAGCGCTTGAAGAAGATCTTGAGGATTGTCCCAAAATGTTTGAGAGGTTGGTAAGCGATGCAGAGAAACCGTTGTATGATGGTTGTTCAAAATTCACAAGATTGTCTGCGGTGTTAAAGTTGTACAACTTAAAGGCGGACAATGGATGGTCGGATAAAAGTTTTACAGAGTTATTAGCCCTTATGAAAGATATGCTACCAAAGGATAATTTTCTTCCTAATCGAACGTATGAAGCCAAAAAGATGTTGTCCTCTATTGGCATGAGCTATGATAAGATACATGCATGTCCAAACGATTGCGTTTTGTTTCGAAACGAGTATGCAGCGTTGAATGAGTGTCCTAAATGTGGTGCCCCTCGATATAAGAAAAAGTTGTCTCCTGCTAAAGTCTTATGGTATTTTCCTATAATTCCGAGATTTAGACGCATGTATCGTAGTGAGACCGATTCAAGACACTTGACTTGGCATGCAGATGAAAGAATTATTGATGGAAAGTTGCGACATCCGGCAGACTCACCACAATGGATGAAAGTTGATACTGATTATCCTGAATTTGGAAAAGAAGCAAGAAACCTTCGGTTGTCATTGTCTACTGATGGAATGAACCCGCATGGTATTCAAAGTATCTCGCATAGCACATGGCCTGTGATTCTTATGATTTATAACCTACCTCCGTGGCTATGTATGAAGCGTAAGTACATGATGTTATCTATGCTAATTTCTGGGCCTAAACAACCAGGGAATGACATAGACGTATACTTGGCACCCTTAATCAAAGATTTAAAGTTTTTGTGGGAGAACGGTGTGGAGGTTTACGATGGGTATAGGAAGGAAAGTTTCAACTTGAGGGCGATGTTGTTTGGAACAATTAATGATTTTCCAGCATACGGAAATCTATCCGGGTACAGCAATAAAGGTCAAAAGGCGTGTCCTATTTGTGAAGATGAAACCGATACGACACGATTGGATCTTTGTCAGAAGAATGTCTTTCTCGGCCATCGTAGATTCTTAAATTCTAATCATCACTACCGTGGGTGGAGAAAAGCATTCAATGGAAAGGCGGAACATCGTACAGCCCCGCCTTTTTTGTCAGGTGATCAAATTTTTGAAAAGGTGAAAGATGTGAGCACTCAGTTTGGCAAGCCTTTTGCACATTCACTTGTCAAGGGTGGGTGGAAGAAGAAGTCAATTTTTTTTGAACTTCCATATTGGAAGTCGTTGTATGTAAGACATTTCCTGGATGTTATGCATATTGAAAAAAATGTATTTGACAGCGTCATAGGTACGTTACTCAATATACAAGGAATGTCTAAGGATGGCCTTAACATAAGAAAGGACATGGTAAACATGGGAATGAGAACTGAATTGGGACCCGTGACGAAAGGAAGACGAACATATCTGCCACCTGCTGTTTACACTCTATCTAGAAAGGAGAAGAAAACATTGTGTAAGTTCCTCAGTGAAGTTAAAGCTCCAGAAGGCTACTCTTCAGATATTAGAAGACTTGTCTCCATGAAAGACCTCAAGTTAAAGAGTTTGAAGACGCATGATTGCCATGTTATAATGGAACATTTTTTACCAATAGGTATACGTTCTATTCTGCCAGAAAAAGTAAGAAGCGCAATAACTAAGCTGTGTTTCTTCTTCGGGTCAATTTGCAGTAAGGTGGTCGATCCCGCGATCTTACCAACATTGCAAAAAGAGATAGTTGTTACTTTATGTGATCTTGAAATGTATTTTCCTACCTCATTTTTTGACATAATGGTTCATCTAGTCGTTCATCTTGTGAAAGAGACACAATTGTGCGGACCAGCTTATATGAGATGGATGTACCCTGCTGAACGTTATATGAAAATATTAAAAGGGTACATGAAAAACAGAAGTCGACCGGAGGGTTGTATTGCCGAACGATACGTTGTTGAAGAAGCGGTTGAGTTTTGTACTGAATATCTGTCAAATGTTCAATCAATTGGACTCCCCAAATCTCATATTGTCGAAAAAAAAGAAGGAAAAAGGCTAATTGGAAATAAAGTTGTGACAGTATCAATGGTCGAACGGGATCAAGCGCACTTGTATGTTCTGCACAATGAGATTGAGGTTGAGCCGTATGTTGAAATGCACAAGGTTGTTCTCCGAGATTTAAATCCAAATAGAAATGAGAGCTAGATAGTACGAGAGCAAAATCTAAGTTTCATACCGTGGTTTAGGGATCATATTTATTCAAAGTATCGTTCAGATCCTGCTTCAGTAACAGAAAGGTTGAGATGTTTAGCCTATGGTCCAAGTGTAATTGTGCTTTCTTATAGCGCATACGCAATTAATGGATACACATTTTATACCAAAGAACAGGATGATAAAAGTACTATGCAAAATAGTGGTGTTACCTTGGTAGCTGAAGCAATGCACATATCAAGTGCGAATGACTTAAATCCGAAATTTGCAAATTTGTCATATTTTGGGGTTATCGAGCGCATTTTGGTGTTTGATTACGCGAAGTTTCAGATTCCTGTATTTGGTTGCAAGTGGGTTGAAAATAATAGTGGCATACGCATGGATAAGTCAGGATTTTTGCAAGTGGATCTCAATAGGGTAGGGTACAAAGATGAGCCTTTCATTCTAGCCTCTCAAGCTAAACAAGTGTTCTATGTCAATGATCCGACAAGTACGAAATGGTCTATAGTGCTTTTATCTAACAAAATAGTTGATGAAAACATTGAAGATCAAGGTGATATTGGTGTTGGCATTGAATCTTGTACAAGAAACGATCAAAATGAGAATGAATCTTGTACTAGAAATGATCATAATGAGGGTATTTGGATCAATCCAACCGTCCGCGTTGTTAAGAGACGCGTAGAACACAATCCTACCAAGAAAAGAAAGAGACGTTAGTGATAAAGGTAATAGTATACATATTCCGACTAATTTGCTTTATTCAATTTGTACCGATTGTTTTATTCAATAGTATAGTACTTATTCAATTTTGGTGCATATTCTCGTTTTGTACATAACTTTTGAACCATGTATCCGTTTGTCGACTTCTTTACATGTAACTATACTATTTTGACGATTCCGGAGCTGCTCATGCACTTATCTTTACATTTCGGGACTGTTTTTTTATCGGTTTTGCTTCTGCCCGTAATCAAAAATTGGGCTTAGGGTCTGAATTTCGGAAAACCAACTTTATTTTTGAGTCCGTGGGGACGTTTTACCATAGCCATGTAAATTTCGTTCAATTCCGACAACTTTCTTTTTTGACGCTTATTTTGATTTGTACCGATTTCGTTTCCGATTTACTTGTACATGCATGGTTTGACTTCCATTTGACTTGTATAGATTGTTAGCTTATTAATAGTGTACTAATATGCTTTAGTTTGTTTGATACAGGTTCAATGGCTCCGGATAGAGATGCTCCACCTGAAAACTCACAAGAAAACTCACAAGAAAGAGATGCTCAAGAAAGAGATGCTCCGGATACAAATGCTCCACCTGATACTGAAGCAAAAGAAGTTGCACGAGGCATCACCATTATGAAGGGAATCATTCGACATAGAGACCAAGGATTAGTATACCATTTGGAATGGAATTCTGAAAACCAACCAATTGGTCCTAATTCTGCAAAGTTGACAAGCTATATTGGTACACTTGTTCGTATGCATATTCCAGTCTCCGTAGCTAAATGGAATCTGAAAAGCGAAGAGTTGGATGCGAAAATAAAAGCGATTTGGGACGAGCTTCAGGTATATATCATATATGGTTAATTGTTGTTATTATCTTGACGATAAATTGTTTAAATTACTTATACTAACACACTATGCGTATGTTTTTTTGCAGAGGACTTTTGAGATACCAGATGATCGTAGACGCTACATACTTAGTTTGGCCGGAAAAAGATATAGAGGGTGGAAAGCTTTTTTGACAAACACCTATCTTAAGGATAAAGATGGAAACTTTCTTGAAGAGGCACCGGGACGGCCAAAAAAGTATGAGATCTTCATTGATGAAAAAGATTGGGTTGAGTTTGTAAATCAAAGAGATGAAGATTTTCGGAAAAGGAGTGTTTTATCATTTGTGTTTTAATTAATTGTCTAAATGTGTTTTATTTGACGATTTTATCATTTGTGTCAATGCATAGTTAGAGGAGACTAAAAGTGAGGAAACTTCACTTCCTATACATGTGTTGTGGAAGGAAGCTCGTGTGGGCAGGAATCAAGCTGTCGATCCCGATGTTCAGAGAGTTTATACTGAATGTGTAAGTATAATACTGTGTCTTTAATTAAATCAAATGTTTTTTAATATATAAATGATTTTTTATCTCCACTAATCATTATTTAAATGTAAATGAATTACAGGAGACCTTGTCGCAATCGGTGTCCACCGGTGAGGACCAGGATGATAGGAGCGTACTTAGTAGAGCACTAGATGCTCCTGAGTATCCCGGTCGGGTGAGGGGTAAGGGTCATGGTGTGACTCCAACCTCTTTTTACAAGCATCCTAGGAGAAGAAATCCTACCAATCAAGAAGTGTTGCAAAAATTGCAGGAATTGCAAACACAAGTCTCTGAATTGCAAAGAGATAAAGATATGTATATAAGAGAAAAGTGCAATACTGCATCGGTGAAAGAAACTAGTGATAAAGCTAGTTTCAACTGTCAAAGAAAACTTCCTGAGGTAATTATAAATTTCTTTTCCTTACAAATTGTTCTATTTTATTAACGATAATGACTTTATATTTACTATTGGTTTAGGGCATTTCTTCTTGCCAACTATACTTATCGGCACCGTATTATCGCCTAGTTTGCAAGGGAAAAGTGCACAACACTGTGGGAGATTTACTTCACCATAGACCGCTCCCGGATGGACACCTGAAAGTATCAGTTGATGTTGTATTAGATCATGATGCGGTGCTACCGGTACCTGACATGGTCTCAGAGACAACATTGATGCGAGATGCAATAGGGTTATTTGTTGCATGGCCCTCGGAGCTCATTATCATTGGTGATGAGGTATATTCAAAATCATTATGAATCATTTAGTTTTCGAATGTCAATTCTGCACCGTTACGTTAATTATTTTTTACATTTTAATTTTAGACTGCTCCTACAAAACCCGCAATTAAGGGCAAAGGGATTTTACAGGAGGAGGAGTCTGTTGCATCACTAAAAGAGGTACATTTAAGGAGTTAATATATAATTTGAATCTAAATTGCATGATTTTATATTTTATCGATCGTTATATGATTTTTAGGCATCTGCTCGGGGGTCACAACAAGTGACACAGGAAGTTCGTAGCGTACCGCCTAAGGGTCCTCCGAAGCAAGCGGCAAAAAAAGGTGGTGCTTTTGTGGCTCGATACCGGACGACTCTCGGAACACTTGTTGATATGTCTGATTTGAAGGAAGGTGCTCTCCGTCAAATCAATATGGAGGAAGGTATCTTTGGTGTTGAATTCATGTCACATATTGCAATAGATGACTTGGAAGAGATTTTTACGCAAGAACAACTATGCGTCGCTAATATGCACTCGTACATCCGGTAATATTCACTCATCCGATATATTATTTAATTAGGCGAACAATTTATTTACACATTATGTTTATTATGTTTTTCACTCATCCGGTAATATACACTAATAGGCACTCATACATCCGGTTATTCACTCATCCGCTAATATGTTTATAATGTTTTTATTTAAGGTTGTTGCATGACAGAGTGTTGTGCGGGACTGCATTGTCAAACAGATTCCGTTTCGTGTCTTCCGCCCATTGCAGCGGAATGACAATTGCTTCGGAACCGAAATCAGTTAGACAGCGCTTAGTCGATAGATTCATGTCATCCGGCAATATAGAAAGTCTGATTCTTTGGGCGTATAATACCCGACTAGTTGGGTTAGTTTCTCATTCTTGGTTCATCTAATCTCTGTTTCTTTTGTGTATAGCAAAATTTTCATATAACCTATTGTTTTAATTTATAGAGCACATTGGTTGTTTCTTGCTATCAACCCTATAAGAGAAGTGGTGTATTATCTGAATTCGGTAAATGGTGACTGGACTAATTATCCGGCTATGAAAGAAATCATTGATTTGTAAGTGGGATCGTTCTAAATATTCGTGTATATTTAATTATTTGTGAGATTGATCTAAACATATGCTTTTATATATTTGTTAGATCAATACAAGTGTTCCGAAGTCAACGAGACGCACAGGTATCCCGGACTAAATCAAACAACATTACTTGGATCAAAGTGCAGGTACATTATTTTTCACAATTTTGCTTATAAAATTTATGCTACTTGATAAAATAAGACAACTATAAAATCTTATTTGTTTTTCTATGTAGTGTCCGATACAGCGGAACAGTTCAGACTGCGGATACTTTGTTTTGAGGTTTATGAAAGAAATCCTTCAAATGAATCAATTAGAGATTCCAACCACGGTATGGATTTATAACTTAATTAGATAACTTCTTATAATTTATTACATTTAACTAAATCATTCATATTATGTTTTTATTCTGTAGTACTTTGACGAATTACGTGCTGCTACTTACACGAGACTTAAGTTGGAAGAAATCAAAGAGGAATTGTGTCAATTTTATATTCATCAGCTATTCATGTAGTAGGATTTGTGTCGATTTGAAGAGAATATTATAGTACTCTAGGATATATGGTTACTAACTTTGTTCATATTGTTGCCAATTAATATTTGAAGTATAATATTGTTGATGTTAGAGATTTAGTTTGATTGACATAATGATGTATATATATAATTTTGGATATTATAATGGTATTATATTAGTATATATATAGACCTACCTATGGTTGAAAATATATCGTCGAAAATATATTACAGGTCGAAAATATTACAGGTTGAAAATATATTACAGGTCGAAAATATTACAGTTCGATCTGGGAGGCTGAAATTATAGGCTGCACTTTAAAATATCTCATTTAGCAACGACAGCGCTTTTAAAAAGCGCTCTTAAAGGTCCACATACGAAAGCGCTTTGTTACAAAAAGCGCTGCCAAAGATTAAAAATAAGAAGAAAAAAAAATACGCAACCTACCAAAGCGCTTTTGGAAAAACGCTCTAGTAGGGGGGGCTACCAGAGCACTTTTTCCAGCAAAAGCGCTCTTATAGGGGGTCTACCAGAGCGCTTTTTCCAGAAAAAGCGCTCTTATAGGGGGGGTCTACCAGAGCGCTTTTTCTGTAAAAAGCGCTCTTATAGGGGGGTCTACCAGAGCGCTTTTAAAAGCGCTTTCGTTACCTATGTAACACCCTTCTAAACCCCCGCGGAAATATAATATAATCAGAGTAATAACACATCAAGGATGCTACAATTATTAAAATAAATAAAAACATCAAGTCGATTGTCATGCTTTATTAGAAATTAACCAATATCAAACATGTGTTTAGCACAGCGGAACTTAATTCAACAGTATTAGGAAACATCTCCACACAAATACTCAATACATAAATCCATAGCCAAAATGGCAACAATGTATAACAAGTAACGCTAAGACTAATCGATCCCAGTGTTACAATCAGAGCATGACTCGACACGAACTACGGGCTAGCCTACAAGCTATCTTCACCCAATCAAGACGCCACTACATCCTTAATCTGAAATCATCAAAGTAAGGGTGAGTTTCATTCGAATTAATAACCATTATACAATCATAAGTAATAAAATCTCATAGCAATTATCATCCATCCAACATACATATAGTCGGAAATTATCACAATAAGCAAGCATCAATTCAACAATGTTTGGGCATCGGCCCACAACTCTTCATTCCAACAAATAATCAAGTCATATTAACAACAACTCCTTAATACATCAATCATGTAAACACACCAAGGCATAACACTGGATCTCATCCAATCATGTTATAACCAATGCATATGATTCAACTGACACTATGCATGTGGTACCAAAACTCGTGAATCACATTCACAGGACTTCTCTCTTTGATACTGCCCTCTAGTCGCTCACACCCCACATGGGCACACGACTACTGCTTCATCGCTCACACCCCACATGGGCACACGATGACTTCCCGCTAATCTCCGCACAATGGGAATTAGCCTTCCAATGCAAATGATTTATGAATAATGCACACATGACACATACTTACATCATCATACATCATCATCATTCCGATGCTTAACATCGCTTATCACCTCGTACCAATAACGTCACAACAAGTATGTACATGTATAAGCATCATTCAATCATTCACATACGTTCACCATAACCAACATATTAATATTAACAACATATTAATATTCACAATCACCAATCATCACCATCATCATACATCATTACATCTATCATCATTGCACACCATGTAATAAATTGCTAAAACAACTCAACAGTAAAGTCACAAAACATGTATCATTTACGACATGTTATATACCAACATCACTCATTGGATATCATAATCCCATCACCAACATAAATACATGCATCAATAGTTTTAAAAATAAAGCCGGCTACTGCCCATTTTATCACTTTATCAAATAAAGCACCTAATTAGTTTCTCAACACCCAAAACGGCACATAAATCGGATACTCGGATCAAAAGTTATGGGTTTTTAAAAATAAAACATTTTTAGAAAATATGCTGCAGAACCCGGTTCGTCCCACATGGGAACCGGTTCCTGTCTGCTTCCAAAATCACGCCTCTGATTTTTACTATGGGGAACCGGGTTGTCCCTATCTGGGAACCGGTTCCCAGCACCCAGAATCCATACCTCTCTGTTTTTATAAGGGGGAACCGGTTCGTCCCACATGGGAACCGGTTCCTACGTACCTGCACAGCCAAATTCACCATTTTGACAGCATTTACCCTATCCCATTTCCCCAATTTCAGGTACATACGAACATAGCACACAAATATCATCAATTTTCACATCATCACACATTTCAGACAAGTTTTATCCAAGTATTAACAGCATATATCATGAGTATTAACAGAATCATGTAATTCATACAAATTCATCAAAACCTAACAAATTCCCAAACCTGACACGTACGATTGAACTAGATAACAATCCTAATCAATCCTACTACCTACAATCGCATAAGGATTACTAACCCGAAGAATCCCCCCTTACCTCAGAGTTGAATCTTCGAAGTTCTTCTTCCCCTTTGGCTCTTCTCACTTTCACGTGTTCTTCCTTTCTCAGACTCTGTCTCCTTTGCTTCTACTTCCTCTTTTCCCAAATCCTTTTATTTTATGAAAAAATAAAATAAATATTATAATGGGTTTGCTTAGTTAACAACCCCCCCCCTTCTGCTAACCACCACTCTAGCTCAAACCAATATTTCATCATTTTCCACATAATTCCCAAAATTATTAATTCTAATAATTTAATTAAAAAAATAATTAAATTAATAACAAGAATTAACGGGGTGTTACAACTCTCCCCCACTAAAAGAGTTTTCGTCCTCGAAAACATACTTCAAGTGAAAAGTCCCAGATAAGATTCCTTCATCTGACCCTCCCGTTCTCAGTTAACACTTTCTTAGTCGAACTTCAAAATTCATCTGACATAACCAACATAAGCACATCTCATGCATTCCATCTCAGCTCTTACGTCGCATCTGACCATCCCAAGGTATACCACTCGCTATTACTCCAACGGTTAACAACAATGAAACTTCGAGGTACAACCAATACAATACGCCCAATCACTGAATAATATAATTACACAACCATGGTATGATCACAACTGATCAACACCGTAGTAATGGATTCCATTTACCCACGTACCAACCTTAGGCACACTCTTCCAATTGAGCGATAAAGTAATACTTACACTTACTCAAAGAAAATTCCCGAGTTACTTCATCTATTAAACACATTCCCACTATCGGAACAAGCACACATCAGTAGTTATAATTACATAGCTCATCATCCTCAATATACCATTGCTTACAAGATAGCTCAACTGAGTCCTGCCCTCCACTAAGAATCAAATTAACTTCGTCCTTCGCAGAGTATAATCCCTTATTATATTTAGAAATTTACATAACACCTTACAACATCACAAGATTATTATAGCATCGTGTAGTATCAACTCTTCGTCTTAACTTCTCCGAATACATACTCGTTAACTACGTACAACCATAACAACATATTCATCGTCTCGGCATTTATTCAAAAGGGTTCTAATCCTTTGGCACGACATCCTTATGTCTACGAGATTCTAAACCCAACCTATAGATCAACATATATTCTCCATATAGGATTCCGACATATTAATTCCTCACTGCTCACGAGTAGCACTCATAACACCACTCTACATCATACTTTCGCTGTACGACTACGACTACTCGTCTTAAGTCACCGTCCAATACTTTGAACTCCTTCATATTCACTTCCTCATAACTTCCCACAATATGGTGAGTGGTTATTCTCACATCTCAGCATTCATCACATCTTATACCATTAAGGTAACAAGCAATCTCATACCATTTATATGATTCCGCCTACTATCAACAAGAGATTAAGGGTGATCAAGTCCTCAATTTGTCAATAGATAGCCGACAATCAAATTTAAGCATAAACCGTTGTTACTACATAATAGTGTCTTTTCCGAGTTTGCACCCAAACTCATTAACATTGTCATAGTCTAATAATTCTCTATGGTGTCCTTCTTCTAGAATATTCTTTCTCAACTCGGTAACATCTGGAACACAACCGCGACTTCTAGACCTCATTACACCATCCTCGTCCATTCTGAATTCACCGTCTTTACCTTGGTAATTCAAGGTCGACTTATCGATCAACTCAACATCAGCTTTCTGACTTTCTCTAATCTCGTCAAGAACACCATTTCTCTGAATTGTTCAATTAAATCCAACTCTTTCACCATCAGCATCGACATTTTAGAGGTTCCCTACTCAGTGCATTGGCACAACATTTTTCCTCACCAAGATGGTAATCCAAAACTCTAACCATTTCTATTGCTTCACATTAAGCCCTTGCTGATCAAAGAGGTACTCCAGACTCTTATGATCACTAAACACTTCGAATCTCGAACCATACAAATAATGTCGCCACAAACAAAACCACAGTCGTCAACTCTAAGTCATGGGTCGGATAACTCCCTTCATGCTCCTTGAGTTGTATCGACGCATGAGCTACTACTTACTGGTTTAACATCAATACACCACCCAAACCCATCAGTGACGCATCACAATATACTACAAACAGTTTCAAGTCTTTTTCACCTTCTCTACTACTTCACTCATCACTCAAATCCATCGGTACTTAAATCATCTTTATCAGCTTATTCATCCACGTCACATTCTATTCAACCTCATTTCAAACAATCGCGGTAGTAAGCATTCCTATTCCAACACTGGTTCATGCTTCTTTAACCGACATCATCATATCTCCTCATAGGACCAGTCTATGGTATTTATAACTCTTCCATAATGTAGAACATAATCTCTCCTCTTTGTGGGTTCAAACGGTACATTAATCCGACACTCAGAGCTCAAGACATGAATTTTCTAATTGTTACCCAAAAATGCAACACCGACGCCATGCTGCGACACTCTATACGATATCTCCAAAACTCCTCAATTGGAACACCTATTCCTAAAATTGCTTCACAACAAGCCTTCTCATTATTCTTTCAATCCGTTCAACTCTGACGCTGAAGTCTCGTGCGGTACCAACGAACAAGTCTAGTTCTAAGGACAAGTGTAACCGTAACTTCACCTCTTTATAACATCATCCTGACACAATTAAATATGTTACAGCTGCTGCAACAATATTTATAACAAAGTTCATCTCGTTAGCTTTCCGACGCTTCAAACGAAACTCAAATCGGATGTCCAGAACTCCAGTTATGAATTTTCGAAATTTCATAACGATTCAGCAATTTTCCTGCGATTTGCTTACGGAAATTCTGCTCCAAAACTCATCCTTTTCAAATTAATCTCATTATTAACATCATCTTATCACCTCTCTTCGCTTCCAAACTTCTTATAACTTAAACAACACATTTCATCGCTGAAGTTTGATTTCTGCAACATCCTGAAACCAAATTCATGTACGCCATCATCAACCTTCTTATCCTTGAGATCATACTCGTCTCTTTGCATTACTCGCACTTCTAAACTTTATCAACAACATCGATAACCTCTACTATCATCTCAATTACTTACTAGTAATCCTACAACAAGGTCTACGACAATACTTCCTTTAATCACTGCTTCAACAGCGACCTTTCACATAGGGCTACTCACACAACAACATCACAGTCCATCAGTAGCACTTGAAGCATCACAACTTTGAAATTCCATTTTTCAGAGATAACCATCATCTACTCCGAGACACTCCGACTGAATAACAACCACAGTCTTCAGCCCATGTCACCTTCTCTTCAGAAAACAATAACTCCACACTCTTGTACTGCTGCCCTACGCATCACTCTAACATCTTGTATCTGAGACATAACCGAGAAGCATGACTTCTCCCCCACTAGTTTCAATCCCACTTCTGCAGGCAAACAGTTAGAACACACTGAGTACCGACAGTGTTTCACACACATGTCGCATACCGAAAGGAAAAAAAATTAACAACAAGACTCTGGTCACAACGACTGACTATGCTCTGATACCTCTATTGTAACACCCTGCTAAACTCCCGCGGAAATATAATATAATCAGAGTAATAACACATCAAGGATGCTACAATTATTAAAATAAATAAAAACATCAAGTCGATTGTCATGCTTTATTAGAAATTAACCAATATCAAACATGTGTTTAGCACACTGCAACTTAATTCAACAGTATTAGGAAACATCTCCACACAAATACTCCATACATAAATCCATAGCCAAAATGGCAACAATGTATAACAAGTAACGCTAAGACTAATCGATCCCAGTGTTACAATCAGAGCATGACTCGACACGAACTACGGGCTAGCCTACAAGCTATCTTCACCCAATCAAGACGCCGCTACATCCTTAATCTGAAATCATCAAAGTAAGGGTGAGTTTCATTCGAATTAATAACCATTATACAATCATAAGCAATAAAATCTCATAGCAATTATCATCCATCCAACATACATATAGTCGGAAATTATCACAATAAGCAAGCATCAATTCAACAATGTTTGGCCATCGGCCCACAACTCTTCATTCCAACAAATAATCAAGTCATATTAACAACAACTCCTTAATACATCAATCATGTAAACACACCAAGGCATAACACTGGATCTCATCCAATCATGTTATAACCAATGCATATGATTCAACTGACACTATACATGTGGTACCAAAACTCGTGAATCACATTCACAGGACTTCTCTCTTTGATACTGCCCACATGGGCACACGACTACTGCCTCATCGCTCACACCCCACATGGGCACACGATGACTTCCCGCTAATCTCCGCACAATGGGAATTAGCCTTCCAATGCAAATGATTTATGAATAATGAACACATGACACATACTTACATCATCATACATCATCATCATTCCGATGCTTAACATCGCTTATCACCTCGTACCAATAACGTCACAACAAGTATGTACATGTATAAGCATCATTCAATCATTCACATACGTTCACCATAACCAACATATTAATATTAACAACATATTAATATTCACACTCACCAATCATCACCATCATCATACATCGTTACATCTATCATCATTGCACACCATGTAATAAATTGCTAAAACAACTCAATAGTAAAGTCACAAAACATGTATCATTTACGACATGTTATATACCAACATCACTCATTGGATATCATAATCCCATCACCAACATAAATACATGCATCAATAGTCATATAAATAAGCACATATACATATACCATGTTTCAATTCATCAACAATTAAACCGAGTTTTAAAAATAAAGTCGGCTACTGCCCATTTTATCACTTTATCAAATAAAGCACCTAATTAGTTTCTCAACGCCCAAAACGGCACATAAATCGGATACTCGGATCAAAAGTTATGGGTTTTTAAAAATAAAACATTTTTAGAAAATATGCTGCAGAACCCGGTTCGTCCCACATGGGAACCGGTTCCTGGCTGCTTCCAAAATCACGCCTCTGATTTTTACTATGGGGAACCGGGTTGTCCCTATCTGGGAACCGGTTCCTAGCACCCAGAATCCATACCTCTCTGTTTTTATAAGGGGGAACCGGTTCGTCCCACATGGGAACCGGTTCCTACGTACCTGCACAGCCAAATTCACCATTTTGACAGCATTTACCCTATCCCATTTCCCCAATTTCAGGTACATACGAACATAGCACACAAATATCATCAATTTTCACATCATCACACATTTCAGACAAGTTTTATCCAAGTATTAACAGCATATATAATGAGTATTAACAAAATTATGTAATTCATACAAATTCATCAAAACCTAACAAATTCCCAAACCCGACACGTACGATTGAAATAGATAACAATCCTAATCAATCCTACTACCTACAATCGCATAAGGATTACTAACCCGAAGAATCCCCCCTTACCTCAGAGTTGAATCTTCGAAGGTCTTCTTCCCCTTTGGCTCTTCTCACTTTCACGTGTTCTTCCTTTCTCAGACTCTGTCTCCTTTTCTTCTACTTCCTCTTTTCCCAAATCCTTTTATTTTATGAAAAAATAAAATAAATATTATAATGGGTTTGCTTAGTTAACACCCCCCCTTCTGCTAACCACCACTCTAGCCCAAACCAATATTTCATCATTTTCCACATAATTCCCAAAATTATTAATTCTAATAATTTATTTAAAAAAATAATTAAATTAATAACAAGAATTAACGGGGTGTTACAACCTACGCCAGTGCTGGCTATGAGAGCGCTTTAAAGCGCTGTTAAAGGCCAAAAAAAGCGCTTTAGAAGCCCTTCCGTGTTGTAGTGATGGGTCAGCTTTTTACCTGCTTGGCTGTGATCACTTGACAGACTTGGTTGCTTGTTACTTCCAACTCGGTTTGAGCTTCATCTCTTCTTCCCAAGAATTTATTAATCACAGAAGGAGAGAACGATACACACTTACCTCTTACACACACCTTTCTGTAGTCTGCGCTTCTGCTATTGCCACAATATTCATATAGGTTTACCACAAATTCTTTGACCAGCTTCTCATAACATTTTGGAAGATTGCACACAGTTTTTAGCAGTCGAGCTTCTTGAATCAGCTCTAAGACCTCCTTGTTTTCAAGAGCATTTGGAGCCAATTCCCTTTCAACAGCCAATCTCTTTTGGAGAACATATTTCCATCTGCTGACACTAGAGGCATAGTGGAAAGACACATTATCAATGGGAACTTCAGGGATGTTAGCAGCAAGCTTACTGGTTGTAGGCTTCTTCCTTGATGGGATGTCAGGCACATTTGCTTCAACATCAGATTCAGGTTCAACAATTTCCAGCTCTTTTCTTTTCTTTGGAATGACCCTGCTCCAAGATTTTAAAGGACCAACCCCTTTACTCTTGGTAACAGCTTTGCTCTTGACAGGACCTGCAGAAGTACTCTTCTTCCTGACAGTGTCTTTGGCAGAGTTGTTCACTTGAGTGTTCCCTTTTGGTGATCCTTGAGCAATAACTTTGCCTTTTCTTCTTGTCATTAGTCGGTTGGCTACACTCGGATTCAAGGAGGTAAGTAATTCGTCGTTAGAGTACTCATCTAAGTCTACCACATTAGTATCAGTTTCAGTATTGGCCTTATGGTGCTCATTACTGTCAATGTCATTGACATCCTCGGTGACATTGGTATTCTTAGTAACCCCTGATTCATCCTTGCTGATTTCTAGGTCACTATCAACAGAGTGAACAACCTCAGCCTTACTAGTGTTATTGAGGGGATCAGCCATTATGGTTTGAAGAGGAATAGATATTCCAGGCACTTGATGATTCTCCTTCAGAATACGATTAACAATCCTGGTAATTGCGCTATCGACATATTTGGATCCTTCTTTAGTAAGTTCCTCCATGGTAGCAGATGCTGAGGATTTGGTACCCTTGTTGTGAATACCCTCCTTGGATCGTTTTGCATGAGTCGTTTTAGGCTTTGTGGCCTTTACTTCGTCACTGCTAATCGTCCTTAAAGGGACAACCTTAAGGACCCTATTAGGGTTAGAGGACTCATTCGGTGCTGCTGAGTCTGAAACGGGAGATTCATCATTTGATTGCTGACACATTCCGAACCTTAAAGAACTAGATCTTGTTTCACACTTGTGAGAGCAATAGAAGTTAATAAATCTCAGAGAATGGCTAGCAGAACTACTAGGAAGGTTTGTCGTTTTTAGAATATTCAGGAATAGAGGGGGCTTTATATGCACACTGAGTGAGGGAAATTTCAAAACATGGATTTTGACAAAGCCCAAATAGTATTCCCTCACGTTGGTTAATTGCTATAATAAGTTTTGGTAGCAGATACCCAACATACCTTTTTTTGTCACATTGTCTTTAGATGTTGTTGCAATATTCTCTATGACATTGCTTTCAAACAGTCCTTTAGGATCATTGCTCACATTTGACTTTTCCAATTTTCTTTCCCGATCTGTAATGTCCATCACAAGACTTACTCTTTCTTCTAGCAGAAATCTATTGATACTTCTGTATTCCCTTACTTTTGCACACAGTTTCTCATTTATTACACATGTTTTAGAAAAGCCAATAGAAAGTTCAATTTTGGTGAGTTCTCCAACATAGGATTCGTCACCAGAGTCATCAGACTCATCAGATTCATCAGATTCGTGTCGATGAGTTGTTAATTAGTTTTTAATCATGGAGTATTCAGAGTGGTGGACAGGTGTGTCAGGCTTCCATTGATAGCAATTATCCTTAGATATAAATCCCTTCATGACTTCCTCATTTGCTTCATTAGTGATGATGCACTCATTTTTGGTGAACCTAGCATTAAATCCTTCATCACACAACTGACTGATGCTTATAAGATTTGTAGCCAGTCCTTGTACAAGTAGAACATTGTTTAGATTGGGAATACCCACCCCTTCTGTCTTTGCAACACCTTTGACTTCTCTTATTTCTCCATCACCCAGGGTTACATAGTTGTTTCCTTCTAGTTTGAGATCTACTAGAGAGCTCTTCCTTCTGGTCATATGATTTGAACAACCACTATAAAGGTACCAATCTTCTTTTGTTGGCCTTCTTTGAGAAGTGTGTGCTACTAGAGCAACATTCAAATCTGCCCATCGTTGCTTTCTTTTGTAAGTATCATGATCAAATTTGACTTGTTGATTTTGGTCTGGATATCCAAATAGTCTGAAACAGAATGGTTTTATGTGACCAAGTCTTCCACAGTGATGACACCTCCACTTCCGGAACCTTTTCTTTGAGTTCCTCCTTCTTATGTTTCCTTGATGTTGTGACATTTGGATTGACATCTGGTTAGTCACACACTTCTTGGAGTCTATCCTCCTGAGTCCAAAGATTAATTCCTCTTTAGCCACGAGTCCCATTCCAGACATGTCTTCTGATCTTTGTCCAGATTCCAGAATTTCTTCTAGAGTATCAGATCCATTGTTCAGCATTTTGGATGACTTGGTCATTTGATCAAGTTTGTGATTCAACATGCTTACTTCACTACTGAGGGAGTCTATGGTTGCAAGATGTTTAATCTTTTCAGATTCTAGATCTCTTATGATCACCTCTTGCTTCTCCACTTGTTTGCAGACGTTAGCATTCTCCCTACACAACTTCTTGTACGAGGTAGTTAGTTCATCAAAGGTTAGCTCATCATCACTGGAATCATCATCAGATTCATAGATTCTTGTTGAAACTGTGACATGCTTTGCAGTTTCCTTTTCTGAATCTGAGTCTTCGTCAGACCAAGTAACAGTCAGTCCTTTCTTTTTCTCCTTGTGGTAGGTAGGACATTCAGCTCTAATGTGTCAGAATCCTTCATATCCATGACATTGAACCCCTTTCCCTAGATAGGGCTTCTCCTTAGCTTTGAACCTTTTGCTTGAGTCATATGTCTGACTGATGTCATAGGAAGTGTTCTTGACATTAGGTCTGGACTTCTGATCAATCCTTTTAATAAGTCTGTTGAATTGCTTTCCAAGCATGGCTATGGCGTCTGATAAATTCTCATCACTTACACCATTGCTTTCTTTTGAATCATCACCTGTGTTGGTGACAAACGCAATGCTTTTGTTCTTCTTTTCAACAGGCTCACAGATGCTTGACTCAAAGGTTTGGAGAGAACCAAGAAGTTCATCCAGCATCATGTTGCTGATGTGTTGAGCTTCCTCTATGGCATTTACCTCCATATCAAATCACTTAGGCAGTGATCTGAGGATCTTCCTTACCAGTTTCTCTTCAGTCATTTTCTCACCTAAGGCTGCAGAGCTGTTTGAAATCTCACGGACATTCATGTAGAACTCATAAATGGTTTCATCCTCTTTCATCTTGAGATTTTCAAACTTAGTGGTAAGTATTTGAAGTCTCGACATCTTTACCTTGGATGTGCCTTCATGTGTTGTTTTGAGAATATCCCAAGCTTCTTTAGCCAGCTCACAGTGTTGCACAAGTCTAAAGATGTTCTTATCGATACCATTGAATATTGCACTTAGGGCCTTGGAATTGCCCAACGCTAACTCTTCTTCAGATTTGCTCCATTGAGTTTCAGGAATTAGAACAGTGGTTCCATCTTCCAGAATTTTCTCAGGATGTTTCCATCCACTTTCAACAGCACTCCAGGCCTTGTTGTCCACTGACTTAATGACTACTACCATACGAGGTTTCCAATAGTCATAGTTAGAGCCATCCAGGATAGGTGGTATGTTTCCAAACACTAACAGTTCCTTCTCCATAGTACCATAATTTTGTTATCACTAGATCTCACCCAGATGTAAACAGGCAGGGTGCTTGCTCTGATGCCAATTGAGAATTCTAGTAACAAACGCTCCATGTCAAATTGGATGTTATGACATCCACAATTACGCAGCACAGACAATAATAACAAACAGCATAAAACAGTAAAGAACACACAGAATTGTTTACCCAGTTCGGTTCAAACAACCTACTCTAGGGGCTACCAAGCCAGGGATGAAGTCCACTATCAGTAGTATCAATTCAAAGCCAATCTCCCCCGTTTACAACTTATCACTTAATCACTACCCAATGACCCTTCTACCTAGGTTCTACCTAGATATGGAATATCTCCATTCCACTCCCCCTCAATCACAGCAGTGCTTACACATACACAATAAACAATTACAAATATAAGACACACTTCAAAAACACACCTTGATCTGCTTCAAAGCTTCAATCAAGAGACACACACTCGTGCTTAAAAGCTTAGAGTGACACAACAAAAACACAAACTAATTCCAACGCAATCATCAAAGATAATAGCATGGATCACAAGAGACAGTTACAGAACAGCCGTTCTTCAAAAAACACAATCTTCTGTCTGCGTTCCAAATTAGGATTGCAGTTCTTTTTATATGCAGTCTTGGGCCTTGGGCTTTCTTAGAAACACATTAAGGTTAACAAAGTTAACCTAATTCACACGCCAACTGTCTGTTGCACAATGTGCTGTCTGTAGAATCTTCTGAACAAAATTTGCAGCACTCAATAAAAAGTTTCCTAAACAGATAAAAGTGATAAATCAGGAAACACAATTAATAAAAACTAACAGCTCCTGTTGTCACACATGGATGTCATGACATCGATCATGACATTCACTACAAAACCTGTATTATCTCCCCACATATATGCAACCTTCATATACACAATCAACCAGGTATGTTTTACCAATAATGCAGCCAACATGCATAACACCTTCAGCCCTCAACAATTGCAATTAATTAGAGGCGATAACAAGGCATAAGCCTTCAACAATGCCAATCCAGGCCAACAACAGAGCATAAGCCCTCAACGACATATGTATGCAATATGGACATCCAATCAATACGTCTAACAACACAAGGCATCAACCTTCAACTCATTGCCATTAGGCTATCAACTTGTTCAACAACACGCAACGATGATTCATTTTCTTATAATCAACATTCACAACAATCAACACCAATCTTACCACAACATTTTACGTCCAAATGTATAACTTTTATAGCCTTCCCATATCTACTTAAGTCGTACTAATCAAGGGAACTCAGAAAGGTACTCATCTTACTCAAGAATCGGAAGAAAATCACAAAAACGGGAAAATCCACGCATCAGCCTGTCCATACGCGTGTAGCTAGCCCATACGCGTATTCCCCCTTGCCCATACGCGTACCACCAAAACCTGATTTGCACTAAAATTCCTCCCATACGCGTATCACATCCCCGTACGCATATGGCCTCCTCTACATACGCGTACCATATGTGTATCACCAGAGATGGGTTTTTAGACGGGACAGAGCTGCGTATCATACGCGTTTAGCCCTTGGGCTTTTCCCTCTTATGCGTATGGCCCCAACCCATACGCGTATCATACGCGCACTGACAGAAACCAGATTTCCAGATCTGCAATCGCATCAGTTCGTTCCTCAATCACTTTCATCACTTCCAGCCTACGATTTCAAGCCTAAAATAACCTATTTTCATCCATTCTCTCATGACTTTCATCTAAATTCAATAACCTATTATCCTACATTGATTTTATCAATTAATTTACCAATTTATACTCATCAAATTGGATAGTTATACATTCAGATTCAGTTTTACCTATGAACACAACAACAACTCAACCAACATCCAAATCCACATCATAATTCATCAATTCAAACCAGAATTTCGTCCAAAAATCATATAGTATCATTAGTCAAGAAGAATAACATACAAATCAAGTCAATTCACACATCAAAGAAGAAATCAAACCCATCAATTATGAAACCTAAAGAGGGGAAGGAACCCTCAATACCCTCTCATGCTTAAGTCACAATTTAGTGAACCCATTCTCCCCCATTACCTTGGATTGAAGCTTGATTTTTCCTCAACAATGGTGGAGTTCTTCTACCTCTTGCCCTAGCCTATTCTCTGAATTCTACGTTCTTCACTAATGTTCACTAATCTCTCCTTTTTCCTCTTAATTCCTTTATTATTTTTATTAAAACATACTAATTGTTAAATTACTAATGGGCTTAGTACACACCCGCCCCATCTACTAATCACACACATAGTCTAATTTAATTAAATCATCCAATTATTATATTATAGTTAATTTTACAAAATTAATATTATAATAATAATAAAATAACAATTTAAGCACCAAATACACCAATAAATAAGTAATAAAATAAATATCGAAATCAGGGCGTTACAAATTGCAGAGTTTGTTTATTCTTATTTGACATGTCAGAAATCAAAAATTGAGCATCAGAAGCCATCTAGGTTTATGAAACCGATGTTTATTCCTGAATGGAAGTGGGATGGCATATCAATGGATTTTGTTTCTAGTTTGTCGAGAATTGTTAAGAATTGTGAGGCTATCTGGGTTATTATGGACACGTTGACGAAGTCTGCTCATTTCATACCGGAAAGAATGGATTATTCGATGGAGAAGTTGGCTCAATTGTATATTGAAAAGATAGTTAGTCTGCATGGTAATCCTTCGAGTATCATGTCCGACAGAGATCCGAGATTTACGTCTAAGTTTTGGGAAGGTTTGCAGACAGCTTTGGATACTGAGCTGAGATTGAGTTCTGCTTATCATCCGCAGACTGATGGACAGACTGAGAGGACGATCCAATCGTTAGAAGATTTGTTGCATGCTTGCGTGTTAGAAAAAGGAGGTGCTTGGGATAGTTACCTGCCTTTGATCGAGTTAACCTACAACAATAGTCATCATTTGAGTATTGGTATGGCTCCGTTCGAGGCTTTGTATGGTACGAGATGTAGAACATTGTTGTGTTGGTACGAATCTGGTGAGAGTGTTGTGATCGGGCCAGAAATTGTGCAACAGACTATGGAAAAGATTATGATGATTCAGGAGAAGATGAAAGCTTCTCATAGTCGTCAAGAGAGTTCTCACGACAAGAGGAGGAAGACACTTGAGTTTCAAGAGAGAGATCGTGTGTTTAAGAGAGTTACTCCTATGACGGGTATTGGTCGAGCGTTGAAATCAAAGAAGTTGACACTGCGTTTTATTGGTCTGTTTCAGATTTCTGAAGGGTAGAAGAATTAGCCTATCGTATTACTTTGCCGCTGATGCTTGCAAATTTGTGCTGCACCCCAATTTTTGACCACCGAGATCCCACCATAGTTCAAATATTAGGATCATCATTGTCATCATTATCATCATGCATTTATCATTTGCTAACCAAAAATACAAAAAAAATTGTTGTTTGTTGCTTGTGTCCTAAGACAGGAGACTGATCAAGAGAAAACTGAACAAATTAGGGTTTTGAGGCCCACAAGGAGTTCAACATTCTTCTATAATTCAAAGGATTTATCCAATCAAAATCAAATCCCAAAGATGGTTCAATACAAGATTAATCACCTTCAAGTTCATCAGAAGCTCTCATTAGGGTTTTTGACCTAATTCTACTAGAGGGTTGACTTTTAATCAGAAGATGGTTCCAACACTCAAAATATGAATCAAGGGCATCCAAATTAACATTATAGTCCATTCACATCATTCATTTGAATAGGAGAGCTTGATTCATTTAGAAATCACAAGACATCCATTCATCTGGAAAAAGTCAACTATACAAGTCAACCTTTGACTTTTGAGGAAAATAGTCAACCATGGACTTTTAAGGGTCCAAATCATCATCATATGGATATTGAAGATATTTGTTCAAAGAAAATTCAAAAAATTCATCAAGAGTAAAAAAGTCAACAAAAGTCAAACTAGGGTTTTTTAAGTGCATTTTGACCTAGTTCATGGATCTCAAAATTTCACCTATACAACTCAAAAAACTTCCAACATGAAAGTTGTAGATCTCCTCAAATAAAATTCATTTTGTCATCATCACATTTTGGCAAAAAGTGATTATTTATAAGTGATTTTGAGCAAACAAGGTTTATGTTCAAAAAACTTTGAAAATTTTCTAAGTGTTTTACCTAGTTTTTCCTCCACTTTAAGTCCATTTTTCTCCAAGATTCAAAAGAAGTTTGAGGAAACTTTTAACTACTCATTTGAATTATGTAACAAGTGCTTTCCAAAGAGCTAAGTAGCATGAAGTTTCATGGCTTGATCATGGAGATATTATTTTGTCAATATGGCACCATGAACACTTGAAATGAAGAAGTTTTATGAAGAAAGTGAAGAACCAAATCCAAAACCCTTGCAAATATGAAATAATCTCTCAAGTACAACAATTTAAACTTGTTCAAATGACCAAACTCAGATGTTTCACTTGCTTTTGAGCTATGGACAAAGTGTTCTAAGCTTTGTTCAAAATTCATGCCATTTATGGACTAAAGTCATGACTTCCACTCTAGTAAAGCAAACTTTATGCACAAAGTCCACTCCTTGAGCCACTACAATGTCTCTTCTGCGCCAAAAGAAAATTGAACACCACAAGAAAGCTCTCCAAACTCAGAATAAAGTCATGGAGGCATGCTTTAACTTGTAACTTGCCATTGGAACTCCAATTTTTTCATTTCTTCACAAATAAGCAACATGGTACAAGATCACATGGGAGCTTCATGTAACACCCCGTTAATTCTAGAGTATTAATTTAATTATTTTATTAATTAAATTATTAGAATTAATAATCTGTGGGAATTATTTGGAAAATAATAAAAATATGGTGTTGGGCTGAGTGTGATAGTTAATAGAAGGGGGGGTGTTAACTAAGCAAGCCCATTAAGAATATTTTATTTTATTTTTCATAAAATAAAGAAATTGGGGAAAGAAGCAGTAGAAGCAGATTTTGGAACTGAAGAACACGTGAAAGTGAGAAGAGCCTGAAGGGAAGGAGAACTTCGAAGATTCGACTCTGAGGTAAGGGGGGATTCTTCGGGTTAGTGATTCTTATGCGATTGTAGGTAGTAGGATTGATTAGGATTATCGTTTAGTTCAATCGTACGTGTCGGGTTGGGAATTTTGTTAGGTTTTGATAATCTTGTATGAATTGACATGATTCTGTTGATACTTGTGATATATGATGTTAATACATGTCAATAACTTGTTTGGAATGTGTAATTGTGTGAAAAACAATGATAATTGTGTGCTATGTTCGTATGTACCTGGAATTGGGGTTATGGGATAGGGTAAAAGCTGTCAAAATGGTGATTTTTGCTGTGCAGGTACGTAGGAACCGGTTCCCATGTGGGACGAACCGGTTCCCCCTTGTAAAAACAGAGAAGTATGGATTCTGGGCAGCTGGGAACCGGTTCCCATGTAGGGACAACCCGGTTCCCCATAGTAAAAATCCGAGGCGTGATTCTGGAGACTGCCAGGAACCGGTTCCCATGTAGGGACAACCCGGTTCCTGCAGCATTTTTCTAAAAATGTTTTATCTTTGAAAACTCATAACTTTTGATCCGAGTATCCGATTTATGTGCCGTTTTGGGCGTTGCGAAGCTAATGAGATGCTTTATCTGATGAAGTAATAATACGGGCAGTAGCCGACTTATTTATTTATTCAATTGAATTATTGTTGAATTGGTTTATGGTGGCAATTAACATTAACGTGATGTGTATGTTATTGTGATGATGTGGTGTATGTATGTGAATGATTGAATGATGCTTATACATGTCCATACTTGTTGTGATGTTATTGGAAAGAGGTAATAAGCGATGTTAAGCATCGGAATGATGACGATGTATGATGATGTAAGTATGTGTCATGTGTGCATTATTCATAAATCATTTGCATTGGAAGGCTAATTCCCATTGTGCGGAGATTAGCGGGAAGTCATCGTGTGCCCATGTGGGGTGTGAGCGATGAGGCAGTAGTCGTGTGCCCATGTGGGGTGTGAGCGACTAGAGGGCAGTATCAAAGAGAGAAGTCCTGTGATATGATTCACGAATTTTGGTACCACATGCATGAGTGTCAGTCCATTCATTGCATTATAACATGATATAATTGGTTGATTGTGTGGTGTGATAGATGATGTTTATACACTGATGCTTGCTTGTTATAATAATTCCAATTATATGTATGTTGAATGGATGATAGTTGCTATGAGATTTTATTGCTTATGATTGTATAATGGTTGTTAATTCGAATGAAACTCACCCTTACTTTGATGATTTCAGATTAAGGATGTAGCGGCGTTTTGATTGGGTGAAGATAGCTTATAGGCTAGCCCGTAGTTCGTGTCGAGTCATGCTCTGATTGTAACACTGGGATCGACTAGTCTTAGCGTTACTTGTTATACTTTGTTGCCTTTTGGCTATGGATTTATGTATGGAGTATTTATGTGGAGATGTTCCTAATACTGTTGGTTTTAAGTTCCGCTGTGCTAAACACCTGTTTGTTATTGGTTAATTTTTAATAAAAGCATGACAATCGACTTTGATGTTTTATTTATTTAATAATTGTAGCATCCTTGCTGTTTAATTACTCTGATTATATTATAATTCCGAGGGGGTTTCGAAGGGTGTTACAATAGTGGTATCAGAGCATAGTCGGTCGTTTGAGTCAGAGTCTTAGTGTCAGTGTTCCCTTGTATGCGACTAGTGTAAGGTAAACACTGTCGATACTTCTATTCTGATGAGATTGTTTTGTGATTTAGCAGAACAATGGCTGGAAGAGGTGGAAGGAACGATGATGCTATCGCAGAGGCTCTAGGCATGATTGCTGGTGTATTGGGAGGGAATGCTAATGGAGCTGCGATTGGTGCTGACAGGCAGTTGAACAGCTTTCAGAGGAACAATCCTCCACTGTTCAAAGGCACTCATGACCCTGATGGTGCTCAGAAATGGTTGAAAGAGATCGAGAGGATCTTCCGAGTGATCGATTGTGCAGAGAATCTGAAGGTGAGGTACGGTACTCACATGCTATCAGAAGAAGCTGATGACTGGTGGGTTACTACTAGGACTGAGTTAGATTCAGATGGGATTGCTATAACTTGGGCCATATTCAAGAGAGAATTTCTGAGGAAGTACTTTCCTGAAGATGTGTGTAACACCCTTCTAAAACCCCCACGGAAAATATAATAAAAATTCAGAGTAAACATGAAATACAAGGATGTCACAACTTCTTTAACATAAAATACTATAGTCATTTGTCATGCCACACGAGGAACCATTTAACATAAATACAATTCATGTTCAACACAGCGGATTATAATTCATAACATTGCATAATCATCATCATTCATGCAAGTTCTCTAATACAATTATAAACAACAAAGACCGACATAATAATTCGTCTCTAAACTAGCGTTCCCCAGTGTTACAATCAGAGCATGACTCGACACGAACTAAGGGCTAGCCTATAAGCTATCTTCACCCAATCAAGACGCCGCTACATCCTTAATCTGAAATCATCAAAGTAAGGGTGAGTTTCATTCGAATTAATAAGCATTATGCAATCATAAGCAATAAAATCTCATAGTAATTATCATCCACTCAATCATACATATAATCAGAATTATTACAACAAGTAAACATCAATCCAACAATATTGGCCATCGGCCCACAACTCATCAATTATACCAATGATCAAGTTATATTAACAACATATTCTTAATACATCAATCATATAAACACACCAAGGCATAACACTGAATTCCATCCAATCATGTTATAACCAATGCATATGATTAAACTGACACTATGCATGTGGTACCATACATGGGATATACCCATCCAACTGATATCCTCATCACTGAGATACAGTTTAACCAGCACCGATTCCACACACAGGGAATCATGCTCACCAAATATCCAGCACCGATTCCACACACTGGGAATCATGCTCACCAAAATATCCAGCACCGATTCCACACACTGGGAATCATGCTCACCATTTTATCCAACACCGATTCCACACACTGGGAATCATGCTCACCATTTTGATCCACTTTCATCACCGGGATCCATCACCAAAAATGTATGCCAATGAATGCAACATATAACATGCTTACAACATCACCAATCCGATGTAACACATCGTCTCATTATCATCACCAAATCATCACCAATAAGCATGTATATATTCTTAGCATTCATACAAACATATCACACATACATTCACCACAGTTCACATGTTAATATCAACAGTATATTAACATTCATAAATCATCAATCATCACCACGTTCATGCATCGTTACATCTAACCTCATTGCACACAATGTAACCAATTATCAAACAACCCAACAACATAATCACAAAACATGTATTCATTTACGACATGTTATAAACCAACATCACCCAATGAATATCACAATCTCATCACCAATACAGAACATGCATCAATAGTCATGTATATAAGCACATATACATATACTATCTTTCAATTCATTAATAATTAAATCGAGTTTAAAAAGTAAAGTTGGCTATTGCCCATTTTATCAATTCATCAGATAAAGCATCTCATTAGCTTCGCAACGCCCAAAACGGCACATAAATCGGATACTCAGATCAAAAGTTATGAGTTTTCAAAGATAAAAAATTTTTAGAAAAATGCTGCAGGAACGGGGTTGTCCCTACGTGGGAACCGGTTCCTGGCAGCTTCAAAGTCACGTCTCTGATTTTTACTATGGGGAACCGGGTTGTCCCTACATGGGAACCGGTTCCCAGCTACCCAGAATCCATATTTCTCTGTTTTTACAAGGGGGAACCGGTTCGTCCCACATGGGAACCGGTTCCTACGTACCTGCACAGCAAAAATCACCATTTTGACAGCATTTACCATATCCCAATACCCCAATTTCAGGTACATACGAACATACACACAAATATCATTGTTTTTCATACAATTACACATTTCAAACAAGTTATTGACATGTATTAACATCATATATCACAAGTATCAACAAAATCATGCCAATTCATACAAGATTATCAAAACCTAACAAAATTCCCAAACCCGACACGTACGATTGAACTAGACAACAATCCTAATCAATCATACTACCTACAATCACATAAGGAATACTAACCCGAAGAATCCCCCCTTACCTCAGAGTCGAACTTCGAAGGTTCTCTTCCCCTTTGGCTCTTCTCACTTTCACGTGTTCTCCTTTCTTCAGACTCAGTTCCTGCTTCTGCTTCCTCTTTTCCCCAAATTCCTTATTTTATGAAAAATAAAATAAATATTATAATGGGCTTGCTTAGTCAACACCCCCTCTTCTGCTAATCACCACTCTAGGCCCAAATGTCAATATTTCACCATTTTCCAAATAATTCCAAATAAAAATACTAAAATTCCAATTATTTAATTTAAATCCAAATTAAATTAATAAACTGAAATTATGGGGTGTTACAACTCTCCCCCACTAAAAGAGTTTTCGTCCTCGAAAACATACCTTAGACGAAAAGTCTCGGGATAGGAGTACTTCATTTGACTCCCCCATTCTCCGTTAACACTTTCTTAGTTGAATCTCCAAGTTCATCTGACATAACCAACATAAGCATGTCTCATGCATTCAATCTCAGCTCTTACGTCGCATTTGACCATCCCCAGGTGTACCACTTGCTATAACTCCAACGGTTACAACAATGAAACTTCGAGGTGCGATCCATACAGTACGCTCAACAACTGAATAATACAATTACACAATCCATGGTATGATCGCAACTGATCAACACTGTAGTAATAGATTCCATTTACCCACGTACCAACCTTAGACACACTCTTCCAATTGAGCGATAAAGTAATACTTACACTTACTCAGAGCAAATACCCGAGTTACTACATCTATTAAAAACATTCCCACCATTGGAACAAGCACACATCAGTAATTATAATTACATAGCTCATTATCCTCAATATACCATTGCTTACAAGATAGCTCAATTGAGTCCCACTCTCCACTAAGAATCAAATCAACTTCGTCCTTCGTAGAGTATAATCCTTCATTTCAATTAGAAATCCACACAATACCTTACAACATCATAAGATTATTATAGCATCATGTAATATCAATTCTTCTTCTTAACTTCTCCGAATGCCTACTCGTTAATTACGTACAACCGTAATAGGATATCCATCATCTCGGCAATTATTCAAAAGGTCATAATCCTTTGGCACGACATCCTTACGTCCACGAGATTCTAAACCCAACATATAGATAAACACATATTCTCCATGTAGAACCCCGACATATTAATTCTGACTGCTCACGAGTAGCACTCATTACACCACTTTACATCATACTTTCGCTGTACGACTACGACTACTCGTCTTAAGTCACCGTCCAATGCTTTGCACTCCTTCATATTCACTTCTTCTTAATTTTCCACAATATGGTGAGTGGTCATTCTCACATCTCAGCATTCATCACATCTTATACCATTAAGGTAACAAGCAATCTTATACTATCTTTATAATTCCGCCTATTATCAACAAGAGATTAAGGGTGATCAAGTCCTCAATTTGTCAATAGGTAGCCGACAATCATATGTAAGCATAAACAGTTGTTACTACATAATAGCGTCTTTTCCGAGTTTGCACCCAAACTCATTAACGTCGTCATAGTCTAATAATTCTCTACGGTGTCCTTCTTCTAGAATATTCCTTCTTAACTCGGTAACATCTGGAACACAACTGCGACTTCTAGGCCTCATTACACCATCCTCCTCAATTCCGAATTCACCGTCTTTACCTTAGTAATTCAAAGTCGACTTGTCGATCAACTCAACATCAGCTTTCTGACTTTCTCTATTCTCGTCAGGAATACCATTAGTCAGTTTCAGTATACCCAATCTAACATTATTAGGAGCACCTTCTCATACCAAACTTAATTCTCTGAATTGTTCAATTAAATCCAACTCTTTCTCCATCAGCATCGATCTTTTTAGAGGTTCCCTACTCAGTGCATTGACACAACATCTTCCTCACCAAGATGATAATCCAAGAAAAATCTAACCATGTCTATTGCTTCACATTAAGCCCTTGCTGATCAAACAGGTACTCCAGACTCTTATGGTCACTAAACACTTCCAACCTCAACCATACAAATAATGTTGCCACAAACAAAACCACAGTCGTCAACTCTAAGTCATGGGTCGGATAATTCCCTTCCTGCGCTTTCAATCATCCCGACGCATAAGTTACTACTTACTGATTTTACATCAATACACCATCCAAACCCATCAACGACGCATCACAATATACCACAAATGGTTCCAAAGTCTATTTCACTTTTTCTAATGATTCCTTCATCACTCAAATCCATCAATATTTAAATCATCTTTATCCGCTTATTTATTAAGGACATATTCTACTCGACTTCGTTCCGAACAATCGCGGTAATAAGCATTCCTATTTCAACACTAGTATAGCCTCTTTATCCAACATCATAATATCTCCTCATAGGACCACTCTATGGTATTTATAACTCTTCCATAAGGTAGAACATAATCTCTCCTCTTCGTGGATTCAAACGGTACATTAATCTGACATTCAGAGCTCAAGATACGGACGTTTCCAATCGTTATCCAAATTTGCAACACCGACACCATGCTGCGACATTCTATACAATATCTCCAAACTCTTCAATTGGCACATTTAATTCCTAGAATTTCTTATCAACAAGTCTTTAATTATTCCTTTATTCCGTTCAACTCTGACACTGACATCCCATGTAGCACCAATGAACAGTCTAGTTCTAAGAGCAAGTGCAATCGTAACTTCACCCCTTTCTAACATCATCCTGACACCATTAAATATGTTACAGCTACTGCAACTATTTTTATAACAAAGTTCATCTCGTTAGCTTTCCGACGCTTCAAACGGAACTCAAATCGGATGTCCAGAACTCCAGTTATGAATTTTCGAAATTTCATAACGAGTCAGCAATCTTCATGCGATTTGCTTACGAAAATTCTGCTCCAAAACTCATCCTCTTCAAATTAATATCATTATTAACATCATCTTATCACATCTCTTCGCTTCCAAACTTCTTATAACTTAAACAACACATTTCATCGCTGAAGTTCGATTTCTGCAACATCCTGAAACCAAATTCATGTACGCCATCATCAACCTTCTTATCCTTGAGATCATATTCGTCTCTTTGCATTACTCGCACTTCGAAACTTTCTCAACAACATCGATAACCTCTCCCATCATCTCAATTACTTACTAGTAATCCTACGACAAGGTCTACGACAATACTTCTTTTAATCACTGCTTCAACAACAACCTTTTACATAGGGCTACTCATACAACAACATCGCAGTACGTCAGTAGCACTTGAGGCATCACAACTTCCAAATTCCATTTCTCAGAAATAACCATCATCTACTCCGAGACACTCCGACTGAACAACAACCACGGTCTTCAGTCCATGTCACCTTCGCTTCAGAAAACAATAACTCCACACTCTTGTACTACTGCCCCACTCATCTCTCTAACATCTTGCATCTGAGACATATCCGAGAAGCATGACTTCTCCCCCACTACTTTCAATCCCACTTCTGCAAGCAAACCGTTAGAACACACTGGGTACCGACAGTGTTTCTCACACATGTCGCATACCGACAGGAATTAACAACAAGACTCTGGTCACAAGGACCGACTATGCTCTGATACCACTATTGTAACACCCTTCTAAAACCCCCACGGAAAATATAATAAAAATTCAGAGTAAACATGAAATACAAGGATGTCACAACTTCTTTAACATAAAATACTATAGTCATTTGTCATGCCACACGAGGAACCATTTAACATAAATACAATTCATGTTCAACACAGCGGATTATAATTCATAACATTGCATAATCATCATCATTCATGCAAGTTCTCTAATACAATTATAAACAACAAAGACCGACATAATAATTCGTCTCTAAACTAGCGTTCCCCAGTGTTACAATCAGAGCATGACTCGACACGAACTAAGGGCTAGCCTATAAGCTATCTTCACCCAATCAAGACGCCGCTACATCCTTAATCTGAAATCATCAAAGTAAGGGTGAGTTTCATTCGAATTAATAAGCATTATGCAATCATAAGCAATAAAATCTCATAGTAATTATCATCCACTCAATCATACATATAATCAGAATTATTACAACAAGTAAACATCAATCCAACAATATTGGCCATCGGCCCACAACTCATCAATTATACCAATGATCAAGTTATATTAACAACATATTCTTAATACATCAATCATATAAACACACCAAGGCATAACACTGAATTCCATCCAATCATGTTATAACCAATGCATATGATTAAACTGACACTATGCATGTGGTACCATACATGGGATATACCCATCCAACTGATATCCTCATCACTGAGATACAGTTTAACCAGCACCGATTCCACACACAGGGAATCATGCTCACCAAATATCCAGCACCGATTCCACACACTGGGAATCATGCTCACCAAAATATCCAGCACCGATTCCACACACTGGGAATCATGCTCACCATTTTATCCAACACCGATTCCACACACTGGGAATCATGCTCACCATTTTGATCCACTTTCATCACCGGGATCCATCACCAAAAATGTATGCCAATGAATGCAACATATAACATGCTTACAACATCACCAATCCGATGTAACACATCGTCTCATTATCATCACCAAATCATCACCAATAAGCATGTATATATTCTTAGCATTCATACAAACATATCACACATACATTCACCACAGTTCACATGTTAATATCAACAGTATATTAACATTCATAAATCATCAATCATCACCACGTTCATGCATCGTTACATCTAACCTCATTGCACACAATGTAACCAATTATCAAACAACCCAACAACATAATCACAAAACATGTATTCATTTACGACATGTTATAAACCAACATCACCCAATGAATATCACAATCTCATCACCAATACAGAACATGCATCAATAGTCATGTATATAAGCACATATACATATACTATCTTTCAATTCATTAATAATTAAATCGAGTTTAAAAAGTAAAGTTGGCTATTGCCCATTTTATCAATTCATCAGATAAAGCATCTCATTAGCTTCGCAACGCCCAAAACGGCACATAAATCGGATACTCAGATCAAAAGTTATGAGTTTTCAAAGATAAAAAATTTTTAGAAAAATGCTGCAGGAACGGGGTTGTCCCTACGTGGGAACCGGTTCCTGGCAGCTTCAAAGTCACGTCTCTGATTTTTACTATGGGGAACCGGGTTGTCCCTACATGGGAACCGGTTCCCAGCTACCCAGAATCCATATTTCTCTGTTTTTACAAGGGGGAACCGGTTCGTCCCACATGGGAACCGGTTCCTACGTACCTGCACAGCAAAAATCACCATTTTGACAGCATTTACCATATCCCAATACCCCAATTTCAGGTACATACGAACATACACACAAATATCATTGTTTTTCATACAATTACACATTTCAAACAAGTTATTGACATGTATTAACATCATATATCACAAGTATCAACAAAATCATGCCAATTCATACAAGATTATCAAAACCTAACAAAATTCCCAAACCCGACACGTACGATTGAACTAGACAACAATCCTAATCAATCATACTACCTACAATCACATAAGGAATACTAACCCGAAGAATCCCCCCTTACCTCAGAGTCGAACTTCGAAGGTTCTCTTCCCCTTTGGCTCTTCTCACTTTCACGTGTTCTCCTTTCTTCAGACTCAGTTCCTGCTTCTGCTTCCTCTTTTCCCCAAATTCCTTATTTTATGAAAAATAAAATAAATATTATAATGGGCTTGCTTAGTCAACACCCCCTCTTCTGCTAATCACCACTCTAGGCCCAAATGTCAATATTTCACCATTTTCCAAATAATTCCAAATAAAAATACTAAAATTCCAATTATTTAATTTAAATCCAAATTAAATTAATAAACTGAAATTATGGGGTGTTACAATGTGCGGGGAAAGAAGGAAATTGAGTTCTTGGAACTGAAACAGGGTAGTATGACAGTGCCGGAATATGCTTCCAAATTTGTGGAATTGGCTAAGCACTACGTGCACTACACCAATGATGCAGCTGGAGAATTCTCTAAGTGTATCAAGTTTGAGAATGGTCTTCGTGATGAGATCAAGCAGGGTATCAGGTATCAAAGGATTCGCCGATTTGCTGATTTAGTGGACTGTAGCAGAATCTTTGAGGAAGACAGTCTTAAGCTGAAATCATCTCACTCTCGCGAGTTAGTTGATAAGAAGGGGAAGAAACCTATGGGCAGAGGTACACCATATGGTAGGGGAAACCCAAGAGCTGGTAATTGGAAAAGGCCTAGTGGGGGAGATTCTGGTGCTCCCGTTAGGTGCTTCAACTGTGGTGAAACAGGACATAAGAGGAATGAGTGCAAGAAAGAAGAGAAGAAGTGCTTCAAGTGTAACAGAATGGGTCATATTGCTGCTGACTGCAAAATGAGAACAGTAACTTGCTATAACTGTGGAGAAGAGGGTCATATCAGTCCGCAGTGCACCAAACCAAAGAAGGACCAAGCTGGAGGGAAAGTCTTTGCTTTGTCTGGACCAGAAACTACTCCGGAGGATAGACTGATTAAAGGTACGTGTTTCATACATAACACACCTTTAATTGCGATTATTGATACTGGTGCGACTCACTCGTTTATTTCATTGGACTGTGCTAAGAGGCTAAATTTAGAGATATCAAAGATTAGTGGAAGTATGGTTATTGACACTCCTGCGTCGGGTTCAGTGACCACTTCATCTGCATGTTTGAACTGTCCTGTTGATATATTTGGTAGGAAGTTTGGAATGGACTTAGTGTGCCTTCCGCTCAAACAACTTGACATTATTTTGGGGATGAACTGGTTGCAATTTAACCGAGTTCATATCAACTGTTTTACGAAGACGGTCATCTTTCCTGAAGAAGTTAATGTCGATCAGTTGGCAATGACTGCAAGACAAGTGGGTGAAGCTATTCAAGACGGGGCAGCCATGTTCATGCTCCTTGCATCAATGGAAGTGAAAGGAAGAGTGGTGAGTAATGAATTACCGGTGGTACGAGAATTTCCAGAAGTGTTTCCAGAAGATGTTAGAGAGCTACCACCTGAAAGGGAAGTAGAGTTTGCTATTGAGTTAGTTCCTGGAACCAGTCCTATATCGATGGCACCTTATAGAATGTCGGCATCTGAATTGACCGAATTGAAGAGTCAATTAGAAGAATTGTTGGAGAAGGAGTTCATTCGTCCAAGTGTATCACCATGGGGTGCACCGGTGTTATTAGTAAAGAAGAAGGAAGGATCTATGAGGTTGTGTGTAGACTACAGACAACTGAATAAAGTTACAATCAAGAATCGGTATCCACTGCCGAGGATTGATGATTTGATGGATCAGTTGGTCGGAGCTAGTATATTCAGTAAAATTGATTTGAGGTCCGGGTATCATCAAATTCGTGTGAAGGCGGACGATATTCAGAAAACTGCGTTCAGAACGAGGTATGGTCATTATGAATACACTGTGATGCCGTTTGGAGTTACTAACGCACCTGGTGTTTTCATGGAATATATGAATAGAATTTTTCATCCTTATCTTGATAAATTCGTTGTGGTGTTCATTGACGACATTCTGATATATTCCAAAAGTGAAGAGGAACATGCAGAGCATCTCAGAATTGTACTGGGAGTGTTGAAAGAGAAGAAGCTTTATGCCAAACTGTCGAAATGTGATTTCTGGTTAAAGGAAGTGAGTTTCCTGGGTCATGTAATTTCCGAGAATGGTATTGCCGTAGATCCGACAAAGGTAGAAGCCGTGTCTCAATGGGAAGCTCCGAAATCCGTTACTGAAATTCGTAGCTTTCTGGGTCTTGCAGGTTACTATCGGAAGTTTATAGAAGGTTTTTCAAAGTTAGCTCTACCATTGACGAAATTGACTAGGAAGGGTCAAGCGTTCGTTTGGGACTCGAAATGTGAAGAAGGATTCCAAGAATTAAAGAAGAGGCTGATTAGTGCTCCTATTTTAATTTTGCCGAATCCGGCAGAATCCTTTGTGGTGTATTGTGATGCTTCATTGATGGGACTTGGAGGTGTGCTAATGCAGAATCAGCAGGTAGTTGCTTATGCGTCGAGACAACTTAAAGTGCATGAGAAGAACTACCCGACTCATGACTTAGAGTTGGCCGCGGTGGTGTTTGTGTTGAAATTGTGGAGACATTACCTTTATGGTTCACGGTTCGAGGTGTTTAGTGATCATAAGAGTCTGAAGTACTTATTTGATCAGAAAGAGCTCAATATGAGACAGAGGAGGTGGTTAGAGTTCCTTAAAGATTATGACTTTGAGCTGAATTACCATCCGGGTAAGGCGAATGTCGTTGCTGACGCTTTGAGTAGAAAGTCCTTGCATATGTCGATGTTGATGGTGCGAGAACTAGATCTGATTGAGCAATTCCGGGATTTAAGTTTGGTATGTGAAGGCACTTCGAATAGTATCAAGTTAGGTATGTTAAAGCTGACAAGTGGAATTCTTGATGAGATCAGAGAAAAGCAGAAAGATGATGTGGGACTAGTTGACAAATTGACTTTAATTAACAAAGGGAAAGGAGATGAGTTCGGAATTGATGAGAATGGCATCTTGAGATTTGGCGACCGTGTTTGTGTTCCTGATGTTACTGAACTGAAGAAGAGTATCTTGGAAGAAGGACATCGTAGTGGATTGAGTATTCACCCTGGTGCTACTAAGATGTACCATGATTTGAAGAAGTTATTCTGGTGGCCTGGAATGAAAAAGGACATAGCTGAATTTGTGTATTCTTGTTTGACTTGTCAGAAGTCAAAGATCGAACATCAGAAGCCGCATGGAACTATGCAACCTTTATTTATTCCTGAGTGGAAGTGGGATAGCATATCCATGGACTTTGTATCTGGATTGCCAAGAACAGCTAAGAACTATGAAGCCATTTGGGTTATTGTGGATCGACTGACGAAGTCTGCTCACTTCATACCAATGAGGATGGATTATTCGATGGAAAGGTTGGCACAGTTGTACATTGAGAAAATAGTAAGTTTGCATGGTATTCCTTCGAGCATAGTATCAGATAGAGATCCAAGATTTACGTCCAGATTTTGGGAAGGATTACAGAAGGCCTTGGGTACTAAATTGAGGTTGAGTTCTGCTTATCATCCACAGACTGATGGACAGACTGAAAGGACGATTCAATCATTGGAAGATCTATTGCGTGCTTGTGTATTGGAAAAAGGTGGTACATGGGATAGTTACTTGCCGTTGATTGAATTTACTTACAACAATAGCTACCATTCGAGTATTGGTATGGCTCCATTTGAAGCTTTGTATGGTAGAAGGTGTAGGACACCACTGTGTTGGTATGAATCTGGTGAAAGTGCAGTGATTGGACCAGAAATTGTTCAAGAGACGACGCAAAAGATAAAGATGATTCAGGAGAAGATGAAAGCTTCTCAGAGTCGTCAGAAGAGTTATCATGACAAGAGGCGGAGAACACTTGAATTTCAAGAGGGAGATCATGTATTTCTGAGAGTAACTCCTACGACGGGTGTTGGTCGAGCACTAAAGTCAAAGAAGTCGACGCCGCGTTTCATTGGTCCGTTTCAGATTACAGAAAGAGTAGGAGAGGTTGCTTATCGTATTGCTTTACCAACGACGCTTGCAAACCTACATGACGTATTCCATATATCACAATTGAGGAAATATATTGCGGATCCGTCTCATGTAATCCAGGCAGATGATGTGCAAGTGAGAGATAATATGACAGTTGAGGCGTTGCCTATGAGGATTGAAGATCGGAAGATAAAGCAACTACGTGGTAAAGAAATAGCTTTAGTCCGAGTAGCTTGGGAGGAGCTGCAGGTGGAAATGTTACGTGGGAGCTGGAAAGTCAGATGAAAGACTCTTATCCCGAACTCTTCGTTTGAGGTATGTTTTCGAGGACGAAAACTCTTTTAGTGGGGGAGAGTTGTAACACCCCGTTAATTCTAGAGTATTAATTTAATTATTTTATTAATTAAATTATTAGAATTAATAATATGTGGGAATTATTTGGAAAATAATAAAAATATGGTGTTGGGCTGAGTGTGATAGTTAGTAGAAGGGGGGTGTTAACTAAGCAAGCCCATTAAGAATATTTTATTTTATTTTTCATAAAATAAAGGAATTGGGAAAAGAAGCAGTAGAAGCAGATTTTGGAACTGAAGAACACGTGAAAGTGAGAAGAGCCTGAAGGGAAGGAGAACTTCGAAGATTCGACTCTGAGGTAAGGGAGGATTCTTCGGGTTAGTGATCCTTATGCGATTGTAGGTAGTAGGATTGATTAGGATTATCGTTTAGTTCAATCGTACGTGTCGGGTTGGGAATTTTGTTAGGTTTTGATAATCTTGTATGAATTGACATGATCCTGTTGATACTTGTGATATATGATGTTAATACATGTCAATAACTTGTTTGGAATGTGTAATTGTGTGAAAAACAATGATAATTGTGTGCTATGTTCGTATGTACCTGGAATTGGGGTTATGGGATAGGGTAAAAGCTGTCAAAATGGTGATTTTTGCTGTGCAGGTACGTAGGAACCGGTTCCCATGTGGGACGAACCGGTTCCCCCTTGTAAAAACAGAGAAGTATGGATTCTGGGCAGCTGGGAACCGGTTCCCATGTAGGGACAACCCGGTTCCCCATAGTAAAAATCCGAGGCGTGATTCTGGAGACTGCCAGGAACCGGTTCCCATGTAGGGACAACCCGGTTCCTGCAGCATTTTTCTAAAAATGTTTTATCTTTGAAAACTCATAACTTTTGATCCGAGTATCCGATTTATGTGCCGTTTTGGGCGTTGCGAAGCTAATGAGATGCTTTATCTGATGAAGTAATAATACGGGCAGTAGCCGACTTTTTTTATTTATTCAATTGAATTATTGTTGAATTGGTTTATGATGGCAATTAACATTAACGTGATGTGTATGTTATTGTGATGATGTGGTGTATGTATGTGAATGATTGGATGATGCTTATACATGTCCATACTTGTTGTGATGTTATTGGAAAGAGGTAATAAGCGATGTTAAGCATCGGAATGATGAAGATGTATGATGATGTAAGTATGTGTCATGTGTGCATTATTCATAAATCATTTGCATTGGAAGGCTAATTCCCATTGTGCGGAGATTAGCGGGAAGTCATCGTGTGCCCATGTGGGGTGTGAGCGATGAGGCAGTAGTCGTGTGCCCATGTGGGGTGTGAGCGACTAGAGGGCAGTATCAAAGAGAGAAGTCCTGTGATATGATTCATGAATTTTGGTACCACATGCATGAGTGTCAGTCCATTCATTGCATTATAACATGATATAATTGGTTGATTGTGTGGTGTGATAGATGATGTTTATACACTGATGCTTGCTTGTTATAATAATTCCAATTATATGTATGTTGAATGGATGATAGTTGCTATGAGATTTTATTGCTTATGATTGTATAATGGTTGTTAATTCGAATGAAACTCACCCTTACTTTGATGATTTCAGATTAAGGATGTAGCGGCGTTTTGATTGGGTGAAGATAGCTTATAGGCTAGCCCGTAGTTCGTGTCGAGTCATGCTCTGATTGTAACACTGGGATCGACTAGTCTTAGCGTTACTTGTTATACTTGTTGCCTTTTGGCTATGGATTTATGTATGGAGTTTTTATGTGGAGATGTTCCTAATACTGTTGGTTTTAAGTTCCGCTGTGCTAAACACCTGTTTGTTATTGGTTAATTTTTAATAAAAGCATGACAATCGACTTTGATGTTTTATTTATTTAATAATTGTAGCATCCTTGCTGTTTAATTACTCTGATTATATTATAATTCCGAGGGGGTTTAGAAGGGTGTTACAGCGATATCAATTACAAATGAACAAACAAGTTTACATTAAAATGTAAAACGTTATTATTTTTCGTTAGAAATGTCATACATCGGACGACTAAATAATAAGAGATTTATATTGAAACTTTAGGAGACAAATTTTCTAACCTTGATAGAACTTTAGTAAAATAGCCATCAATGACACCTTTTAAAATAACACATTACCCATCTAAATAAAAAATAAAAATAAAATTTTAAATTAAATATTATAATAGAGTTATGTCATTCAAGAAACACACGCAATAAATTTGTCTCAATGCTAGGTATTGTCAAACAAAAATATTGTAAATTCTATGTGAGGATATGTTTTAGTACTTCACTTGTTAAGTGTTTGGTTTTCTTTTTCAAGTATAGAATTTTCTTTCTTTATTGATCATTCTTAGTATGTGTAACACCCCATATATACATTGCCTAGGATATATGCATCTGGCATTAAAATGGTAACGAAAAATCATAGCATAAGCAGCGGAATGGATAATGTATAAGTACAAGTACAAAAGTCCAAACTGTCATGGCCAAAATACAAAGGTTCCAACAAGGTACAAATACACATCCAAAATACAAAATATGAAGGTAAAAGGATCATAAACTACAAAAGAACGTGTCGCCAAGAAACACCAACTCGAAGCTAAGTCATCTTACCCTTGCCTCGACCCTGCCTCGAATCACCTGAAAAATATAAGTTGGAATGGGGGGAGATTACTAAATCTCAGTGAGTCTTCCTACACTACACCAAAAAAAGATGTTTAATAGCGCTTTTTTTGGGCTTTAATAGCACTATTAATTCCCTACTATTATAGGTTGGATAGCTAAGATAGCGCTTTTTAAGCGCTATTAAAACAGAAGACTATAATAGCGTTTTCTTTTAAAGTGCTATTAAAACAGAAGACTATAATAGCGTTTTCTTTTAAAGCGATGCCATAGCCTAGTTGTGTAAATTTATAATATTTCAAAATATAATTTAATAGCGTTTTTATGAAAAAAGGCAAAAAGCTATTATAGAATGATAGATTCTATCTTTAATAGCACTTTTTTAAAAAGCGTTGTTAAATGCTCTTATTTTTATTTATTTTAATATTAAATAACAAAACGATAATGATTTTAAAACTTAATATATCCGGAAAAAAAACATAGCAAGAAACCTCATGGTCAATCAATTAGTCTCAATCAAAATTTAATTACAATTTTTTTATTATTCACATGAATCTAAATCATATTATTAGTCTCAATTGAAAATCTTAAACTGCAATGTGAATTCTAACACTAAGTCACTCTTCCTTACAACTATCATGTGGGAATTAAAAGATATGCTCCAACATAATAGTATTCCATAACAACAACTACATTGATAAAGTAAGCACTTCTATAAGAACAAAATTAACATGAACAAATCATATTTTTAAGAGACAAAGCATTTTAATTTAATTACCAGTGACTTGTCAAATCATTCCAGCTCCAGCTGGAATCTTGTCTTCATCAAAGACAACTCTGAGGAAAACCAACATTGTTCTTGAACACAAAGGTTTCTCTAGTGCTCACTGAGAAAGAACACGGAACAAAAGCCAAACCCCTTTCACTAGAACCAAGAAACACTTCAACAACCAAGGCATTGTTAGATAGCTTTGCACTTACAATAGTGGCAACAACAGCAACTCCAACGCCTTTGAGTGAAGCTTTGACACAAAGCCTTGGAAATTGGGAAGTTGAAGTTTGACTCTTAGTCATGGCACTAACTTTGATTGCTACATTTTCCTTAAGCCCTGTAAATGACATATATGGAAAAGTGATATCATTTCATGATAGGCAATAAAGCTTAGCTTATAAATACAGAGAATAATAGAGAATATTGTCATTTAAAAAAGATAATTTTGTTGTTGATATAAGAAAGTAACAAGGAAAGAGGTATGTAAAATAATTAAATCATGTTATTGACCTTAATGTGACCAACTTGACCAATCAATAAGTTATGTGATAGATTCATTGACATTAATAGCAGTGAATAAAAGAGTTCCACTGACTTGCATCTCATAAAGCCTTTTAACACTAGTGGTAGTCTCTTACGAAACACCAACAAGTCTTTCCTTCATCTTACGGTACATTTGAAGGCTAGTCTTCAACCCATCTCTAATGATGGTAAGCACAAACTGAAAATCAACGTTATCAGTAGAATTAGGATCAAGAACCTCACCGGTTTTCTCAAAAAGCCCTTCAGCTTTAACACCTTAATGGATCAAAAGAGTAGCATCACCACCATCATCAACGATCAGATCGGGACCACCACCGGGACCCCAATCCAAAGCGCGTTCCGTACACACGAATACTCCTGTAGGGTTTCACCCTTCCAATCAAATACAACGGAACTGTCACGAGCTAAGGCGGTGGCTACATTGTTTCAAGTTAAAAAAATGTTGCGGGAGCACCGACGAACTTCGGCATTGGTGGCGGTTAGGGTTTCGATGAGGTCGGAGATTTAGATGGTCATCTGAAGAGATACGGTGATTATGGCTCCTTTGAAGGGCTATGATGGTCCGAACTCGGTGCGACAAGAGAATTTCCACTTAGCGGTGATGATAATAGCTGTGTTTTCTGAGTATTCGATAAGGATAAGGTCAAAATGCATTTTTGAGGTCTGAAGTTGATGAGGGGCCCACAACCATAAAATGAAAGAAAAACATGGGTTTTTTTATTTATTTTGCAGAAAGCTTTAAATAGCGTTTGTTTAATGATTTGCTATTAAATGACTATCTTTATAATAGCGCTTATGCAAAAGTGCTATCGAAAGTATACCCCTATAATGTCGCTTATTCATAAAGCGCTATTAAACTCTTCTGAAATATTTTTTCAAAATACTTTTTCATTTTGTAATAGCGTTTTAAATAAAAGTGCTATTATAAGTGTTACCTTATTATAGCGCCCGATAAAAAAGCGCTATTAAAAGTGTTTGTGTGAAAATTTTAATAGCACTTCAATAAAAAACGCTATCAAAATGGTGCTATTGTAGGTCAAAATTGTAGTAGTGCTATCCTACGGGTTCGCTCAGTACTACAGGGAACATACAATCAAACGAATTCACCGAGATTCTGGGTTGTCCTCACGGCCAGGTACAAGTACATACAAGGAATTGTCCCCATTGGTAGTCCCATAACTAACCAATGGATATGGAAAAAACCGGCACAGGGCTAACACAAGCATGTATGCAGACCCGTACACTGGGATAAAGAATGCAGAAGTAGTATTCCGCTTGTCTACTTAGGCTACACAAACCACACCCTCGGTGAGATACTCCTGTACATCGCGTCAAGAGACTCGCATAAGCCCACTGCACTATGAGTCAGATGAATCCCATGTGATTTAGGCCTACTTGGCTACACAATCTCATCTGTGACGAGTTACCGCAATGACTTCCTAAGTGGCGTCACTACCTCATCAATCATGTATATACACAGGTGGTTATACAGACGCGAAAACACTTACGAGACAGTACAAGCCCACCGGGCGAAAGCCTATTGGCATTGCCTACGTGGTACCACTAGAGGTGAGTCTGAAGTGATGTAGCCTAAATGGCATCACGACCCCATCCTACCAAGCACGCCGATATGTTACCTCAAGTGGGAAACACCTTTTAGAGACCCTCACCAGCATATCACAATGGTAGCTCAGGTGAAAAATACATACCGAGCACGTCGATATGTTACCTCAAGTGGGAAACGCAATTCAAGACCCTCACTAGCGCATCATAATGGTAGCCATGGAAACTACGTCCATAAACAGTGCATTTCCACGTAGTAGTTTAAGCCTACTCCGATTCTAGCATATATAACAACCATGCTCATAGAGCCATACAAACCAAACAACTCCGAATGTTCAACCGGAACAACGGAATCACAATGTTCATATCAATCCCTATATCACATAATACATTGCAACCACAACATGTATTAATCACAATTAACTTTCATGAACATCTAAATAGCATACATATCAGTATATTAGCCTTAGACATGCTTATAGTATCGATAGACAATCACTAAGTCAAACTTTTCCCGATTCCGGAACATTTCTGAACTTGGGGAAGAAATCATGTTTTTCTGTCAGGACATGTTCACCACACGAACTGCCAGCGAGCCCCCCGATTCGCTACAGCAAGCTCCTAATGAACAAGTCAATAGCTCCACCTGATTTTGGAAAAGAAGGTTCGCTATGCGAACCTGTAGCGAAGCCCCGATTCTCTATAGTGAGCCATAACGAGCTCCAGCGAATAATTAAATTAAAACTCCTAGACCTTTGCTACTAGTTTGCTATGCGAACATTCGCTACGTGAACCAGAAGTTCGCTACGCGAACTCTGCTGCACTTTGAAAAAACTCATAAAACTCAGAAATGAATTTGAGGTTCCCAAGCCCCAAATTTCTACATGCAATGGATGAATATCAAAATATTGCACTAATTAAACATACATGTGATAGCTATTTACAGAATGTAACTTAGAACATGCATGATCAAGAGTATGTGAACATTCTTCTCAAAACCCTCATCCCTCAAATCCCAAAATATTTTCCCCAAGGTCTTTATCTAAGAGACGCACCTTGAAGAAGAGCAGTAGGAACTGCAAAAATCAGAACTAGATGATGAGGATGGTTGAATCAAAGATGCATGCAAGGTTGATGATGAGGTTGGCAATGGGTTCTCTTCTTCCTTCCTCCTTGTTTCATGTTTCCTTCCTTTTCTCTCCTTAAAATCTGATTTTGTCCAAATGGTTAGCAATGTCACAAGCCAAACAATCCCCTATTTCTTAGTTAAGTGAGGAAAGACCACAATACCCTTGACACATACACATTTAGCTTATTTCTCATTATTTCTAAATACATATGTCTCATAATATAACTCTAAAAGTCCTCTACTAGCCAACTAAGTAGTAGTCTCTTAGGGAATATTAATACCGGGTATTACAATATGATAAGTGATTACTTGGGATTATGACATCCACATTGGTACTTTATACATTATACCAAATTTCATATATAGTTAAAACTTCCTCTGAGATATAAAATCTTAGACAACCTACTATATTACATGTATAAACTGGTTGTGTAACAAAATGACCCAAATTGTACGGAAAACAAGTCTTCATTCTTCGCATATCAATTTGCTTATATTTTGAAACTTGATCATCTTAGACATTAACTCTTATTGAAACGCAATAATATAATGTCTTTCTAAGCAAGATGTATCTGGAGTCGATAAAATATAGCTTCAAGGTTCACTTTTAACACATAATAATGAAGTTGATATTCCTCCAACTTGCATGAAATTGAAAAACTTGAGTGTTGAGATGATTATCTAGTCTTCAAAAAAACGTGTATTCCTAATAGGAAGAAAAACTCTAGTTGATCGTTCAAAAAAGACATGTATACTTCCATGTGAAACGATTAATGTATTATTCCTTTGTAATGTAACTTTAAAATGGTCCTATGATTTCAAAAAATATAAAACACAAAGATTCATAATTAATGATTCCTAATAATCATTAAATGTATTTTTTGAAATTACAACAATAATGTCTCTTTTAATTTTTAAAAATAATTTTAAAGTATATGTTGAATTTAAAAAAAAAAAAATCCTGAAAAAACTATTAATCTTGTAGATCAACAATTTTGTTTAAATTTCTTTGTAATATTTTGATGTGAACTATAGAACGCGTGTTCTTCTTTCTTCATGTTAAAATTTCTTTAGTTTTTTATTACAATGGGTCGCAAAAGTGTGTTTCATTACAAATATTAATATAAATTAAAAATAGTTTTTTAAGTTAAAAATTTATTGAAGATGGTGGTTCTAATTGATCCATTGAATATTTTTAACCAAGGAAATTACGACCGAGGGTGTTTGTGATAAACTACATTTTCACAATCTTTCTCCACCGTATTTCGTTGATTAAAGAAATTTGTTGGTTCAAAAAATAAATTTTAGAACATGTTAATCACGGTTTCTAGTATTTAACTAATAGCTTATTTTTCTTTGTAGTTTCTACTATTTCAATTTGAATGTTTTATTACATACAAAAAAAGAGGTAGACATTCTCTGCTTCTCCAATGTTTTGATAAAAAAAGGACTATGTTTTCATAAAAAAGGACTAGAGTGACATGAAGATTGACGATTCGAAACCAATATACTAAATTAATAATAACATAACATTTGATATTTCAATACATACATATATATGTTGATAATATGATATAACCCATAGATATACATTTATATAGTTTTTGTCGCGATATTAGTTACAAATGAACAAACAAGTTTACATTAAAATGTAAAACATTATTAGTTTTTGTTACAAATGTCATACATCTGACGGCTAAATAATACGAGATTTATATTGAAACTTTAAGAGAAAAATTTCCTAACCTTGATAGAACTTTAGTAAAATAGCCATCAACGACACCTTTTAAAGTAACACATTACCCATCTAAATAAAAAAAAATTCAAATTAAATATTATAATAGAGTTATGTCATTCAAGAGATAGAAACAATAAATTTGTCATAATGCTAGGTATTGTCAAACAGGAATAATGTAAATTCTATGTGAGGATATGTATTAGTACTTCACTTGTTAATTGTTTGGTTTTCTTTTTTCAGTATATAATTTTCTTTCGTTATTTATAATTCTTAATATGATAAATGATTACTTGAGATTATGACATCCACATTAGTACTTTATACATTATACCAAGTTTCATATACAGTCAAAACTTCCTCCGAGATATAAAATCTTAGACAACCTACTATATTATATATATAATCTGGTTGTGTAACAAAATGACCCAAATTGTTCGCAAAACAAGTCTTCAGTTTCTGCTTATTGATAGAAATGTGATTAGTGAAGTGGGGCCTAGGCCAAGGGTGTGGAGATTTTACACTAGGAAAAATACAAAATGAATAAAATATGGTGATGTGGCTGTGAATGCATGAAGTGCATGAGAGTGGCTATATATATGGCTATTGCTGAATGGGAATAATCAGGAAGGAATTCTGTTAAGATTTGGTGGGGTCACCTCTTGGTGATTTGGGAGCACTACGTGCTTGGGAATTGGTAGCCACTACCAATTTTTTATTTTCCTTTTGTTATGTTATTACCTTCCTGTATTTGTGGATCTCATATTCATTCAACTGCTACTTCCTTTCCATATTACACTGTTATATTAGATTTATCACTATTTACGCATTAAAACCCATCAATTGGTCTGACCTACCGGATCCAACTCACACAACAAAGAAGGTTGTAGATTCCAAGAAAGCCTGAGATGGGTGACCGCATTGATGCCTTAGAGACACAGATGGGAAATGTGACAATGACTCTACAAGAGCTCGCGTTACAGGTGCAACAACAAAGTTAGGTTCTAGCGGAACTAAGCAAACAAATGGGAAAGAAAGGAGAGACTCTAGAAGGGGAAGCCTATGTTTTTGACTCTACACATAGTGAATCTCGCCTCGCCGGGAAGAAGGTGAAGTTGCCTTTGTTTGATGGTGATGTTCTTGTGGCTTGGATTACACGGGCCGAAATTTATTTCGATGTTCAGAATACATCGGATGATATGCATGTGAAGTTGGCTCGCCTGAGCATGGAAGGTTCAACCATTCACCGGTTCAACTTGTTGATGGAGACAAAAGATGAGTTGTCATGGGAGAAGCTGAATCGAGCGTTAATTGCTCGTTATGGAGGACGTCTTTTGGAGAATCCATTCGAGGAACTTTCAAAATTGAGGCAGAAGGGAAGTGTGGAGGAATTTGTCGAAGCTTTTAAGCTGTTGTCATCATAAGTTGGAAGGCTTCTAGAAGAACAGTATATGGGATATTTTATGAGTGGATTGAAACCCCAGATTCGGAGGAGGGTACGCACTCTGAATCCTCAAAATAGAATGGAGATGATTCGAAATGCGAAAGATGTTGAAGAGGAATTGAAGGAGGAATACGATGATGGTGAGCATGGTGATGTGAAAAAAAAGGGTACGAGCGATTGGGCCAAAAGGATTGGGTCGGGCTTCTAATGAGGAAAGTTGGGTCTCAACCCAGGGATGCAACTCGTTCTTTTCAGTCGAGTGGGTCAAACCCAAGCCAAAAAACGGGATCAATTGGATCTAACACAAATTCCATTTCGTCGTTGGTTTCCTCAGCTCGCAAAAACGATGGAGGTTTGCGTTCTAGCGCGACAGAGAGGTGGAAGGGAATACGAAGTATCCCTAATGATGAATTCGAAGAGAGGAGAGCGAAGGGTCTGTGTTTTAAATGTGGGGGAAAATATCACCCTACGTTGCATAAATGTCCAGAATGAGCTCTTAGGGTTTTAATCCTAGGAGAAGGTGAAACCATGACAGAAGAAGGAGGCATTGTGAGTATGGAGGACGTGACGGTGAAGAGTGAAGAAGAAGTGGAGGTGGAATGTAAATTGATGGGGTATTGGGAAGCATGGGTGAGTCTCACACCAAGAAGGTTAAAGGGAAGATACAGGATGTGGATTTATTGGTGTTGATTCATAGTGGTGCGAGCCACAATTTCATTTCTCCCGAAGTGTCTACTGTGAGAACAAGCTTGGTGATGGTCATAAGGTGAGAACACAGGGAGTATGTAAGGGGGTCAATATTAAGATGGGAGAGATTTAAGTGTTTGTGGATGCGTTGGTGTTGGAGCTAGGGGAATGGATATGGTGTTAGGAGTTGCCTGGTTAAAAACTCTTGGGAACGTGATTATGGATAGGAAGGCCATGACTATGCAATTTTCTTATGAAAATGAGTTGGTGAAATTGCAGGGTCAAGGCAGTAAGGTGGTCAAACAAGGTTATTTGAACTCCTATCTTGAGGAAACTCATAGCAGAACTGAGCTGGGTTGGTGGTGGGTTCATTTACAGTCAATGGAAGCAACCAAGTCAGTGGTTCCCAAAGGCTTAAATCATACTAGAAGAAATTCCAGGAAGTGTTTGGAAACAACATTCAACTACCCCATGGGAGGAGTCAGGTGCATCGGATTAAGCTCTATCCTGATCATGGAGCCATTAATGTCAAACCTTACAGGTACCCTCATCACCAAAAAAAAGAAATTGAGAAGCAAGTGTCAGAACTATTGAAAGCTGGAGTCATTCGACTAAGTATGAGTTCTTTTGCAAGTCCAGTGATATTAGTCAAGAAGAAAGACAAGAGCTAGAGAATGCGTGTAGACTAAAGGGCTTTAAATAAAGCTACAATACCAGATAAGTACCCAATCCCTATAGTTGATGAGTTGTTAGATGAATTATATGGAGCTACTGTGTTCTCTAAAATCGATATAAAATCTAGGTATCATCAAATTAGAGTGCATGAGGATGACATCCCTAAAACGGAGTTTCTAAATCATAACGGACACTATGAATATTTAGTAATGTCGTTTAGATTAATGAACGCCCCAACTACCTTCCAAGCCTGCATGAATGACATTTTTCGACCATATTTGAGAAAGTTTGTCTTGGTATTTTTTGATGATATTTTGATTTACAGTAGAGATATCAAAGAACACCAAATGAATTTGAAGATGATTTTGTCTGTGTTAGTTGAGCATTATTTTGTAGCAAATCAAGCAAAGTGTAGGTTTGGCAGTGGACCCTAATAAGGTGAAGTGTATTCTTGATTGGCCCACACCAAAGAATGTGAAGAGAGTGTCATACCCTAAATTTGTCCTACCCTATTTATCTGGCTTACAATTCATAAACATACTTCATTTAGGTCATGGCCTAATGCATGCATTCATATCATTGATACAATTCAAGGGATGGCAAGAAAGAGCTTTCAACAGTAGAGATTTCTTGATCAAAAGGAAGGGATCTGAGGTCTAACCAGGTGGAATCATCCTTATTTTGAAGTTTTTTTTCTTGAATTAAGGTTTCCTCATCTTCAATCCAAGGCATTGGTTGAAATGTTCAAGCTGGGAATTCATCTGGTCTCCCTGAATTAGGTTTTTGACCAAAGTCAACAACAGTTGACTTTTTGGTCATCACATTAATCAGGAGCTGATTTTATAATGAGAGATTTCATGGGATATATGTGGAAGCATTCAATTGATTGCCATTGGTTGGAAGTTGATTAATTAGAAAATTCATCAAGAATTGGGAAAAATCAGAACAGTTGACTTTTTGGTCAAAGTCAAGGTCAACTGTCCAACATTGAATGAGGGATGAAAATTAGTCAAGAAAAGTCAAAGGAAATAAATTAAATCAAGAAAATACAAAAGTTACCAAAAGTGGAAGGTAGTTGAAATTGGAAATTTCCAAAAGGGGAAAGTTTGAAACAGAAAATATTTTGGAAGTTGTGACTTGGTTGAGCAGTCCACTTCAGCACCATGTTACACGTGTCAAGAGACATCATCTCAGAAAAATTATAACACCATGTTGTTCACCTCATGGAGGTGAACAACTTTGTAGTTGAGAGTTTTTTTATATGAAACATGGATCAAGAGATATGAAGGGATAAAGTTTAAAGATTCCATCTGAATGTAAGGCAAGATGCTTGGCAAATCCTAGGCACGTGCGCAGCATTTCAACAAGTAGTTGGTGCTCCACTTTCAAGACGAGATTTAGAGAATTGTAAGAGCTATCTTGACTCCAAGGTAATGTCTAATTGTTCTACTCTAGGTATCCTTTCAAATGGTCCAAGGATCAATGCTTTTGGTCAGGTAGAAAGCAAGATAGGAAGCTTCAAACTTAGGGGTACGAGGTTGTATGTCAACTGGCATCTCGCCATGGGCTCGCACGCAGATCACTGCAGTGATGGAGTGATGAGTTCATGACAACTTATGTCACACCTCTAAGTTTTATTTCAAGAAACTTTCAACATCAAAACTCATCCCCTCCATCTACTCTTCCCAATGATCCCAAGTTTAAATCAAGTGGTGGCTTGGAGAGGAATCTCTGTACCCGCAAAGTTGTCACCTCGGGCACGTTTGGTTTTAGCAAAGCTTCAATACAAAATCCCCACAGCACGTGTATGGCCAACTATCAGTATTATCCCTCAGTCACCATGCAAAAGCTGGACGCAAGAAAGCATAGCCAAAACTTACCTCAAATATACACGTGCTCACTTAGTTTGTAAGGAGAAAAGATAAGCTACACTCACTTCACCATAACTCTCCATGCTACCTCTTCCGATATAAACACTAAACCCCTTCACAATCAAAACACACAATTCATTTTTCCCATTTTCTGATTCTCTCTTCCTCTTTTTCCTTCCCCCACTCTCCTCTTCATCACCAACATCACTTCACTCTCTCCACCAAACAAAAAGTTTGTTACAAATCGTAACAAACCCCATAACTACCATTGCAACCTCCATCTTCACCTTCATTCTTTTCCCAGTCTCATCACCTTGCACTAACCATCATTGCATCTTCATAAAGCTTCATCATCTAACCATGGCCTCATAGTAAAGTCTTCTTCTTCTCAGATTTCAAAGGCTTCACTGAAACTCTGAGTTTATTTCTCATTGTCTAATCACGTTCATAACACATCAAGTACCATCATCATCTTCAAGATCCGGAGCAAAAAAAAACATGAAGAGTCGAAGACTTCCGAAGATATCCGTTTAAGAACTCTTCCATGTAAGATCTAAAAGCTCTCAGCATTCTATCAACATGAGTAGGTCATGCGCATCTGGTATATATTCGTTACTCGTTATACTTGTGTAAAACTCTTCCGTTGTTGATTTTGATGTTTTTGGCTCGCATGAATTTGAGGCGTGTATGTATGTTTAAATCTTACATTTGAGTTCTATGAATGTTGTGGATCATATTGATGTGCTCAGATTTTGTTTTGATGAAATTCTTAGAAGTTAGGGTTTTAAACTTGGCTCCGGTTTGAGAGATAGAAGAACAATTAAGGGAAAAGAAGGCCGGATTTGGATTCAGGAGGAAATTGTGAGTGAAGTAGTGATGGTTTGATCGGTTTCTAGGAGAATTAAGTCATGGCTCCGGCGGGGTTTGCTCGGAGAAGATGACCGGAATAGTGCTTCCAGCGTCTGTGTGTTGTTCCCCATCTTTCTCCATCTGCATACGTGGCGCGTGTTCGTTGGTCCCTTTTCATAGCTTTTGGCCTTTTGTTTTATTATAAACATTGGGAATGAACTGTGGCAGGTGGTGATTGGCTGAATTCTCTTCTTTGTCCTATATGACTTAAATTGCATGGCACCAATTGATATCATGTCACGTCCTCTTATTCATGTTACATTTTATATAAAAAAAACTTATGGTAAAGTGATAATACACATGAGGGTAATCTGCATAAGTGAAATAAAAAAATAAAAAGAAGCATAGTGTAATAACTTGGGCCTCGTTTTTGTATGGGCCTATTGCCAATTAATTTCCACACCACCCAAATTCTGAGCCCAATGCGCCAATAACATAGATTTCGTTCAGGTTCCAAATTACTAACATACCCCCTGCTCACTAGAATTTAAATTTTGGCAAAATACCTCTTTTGGTCCCTTAAGTATACCCTTTGGTTCACTTTGGTCCCTCAATTAATTTTCGTGCCATTTTGGTCCTTTAAGTTTCTCAATATATCCATGTTTGTCCTTCCGTTAGTGAATCGTTAGTCAAAGTTAAAAAAAAACGTCCAGTTGGTAGTTTGTATGATGACGTGGGTAAGTGAAGTCCAGATGGCAGTGTGAGGGCATATGTGTACAAGAAGAAAAGGGTTCAGTCTCCTTCATCACAACAACAACAATAATATCGTTCATCTAACATCATCAGAACAACAACAAAACGTGTTCATCATCACGAAATCACCCGCAACACAATAATGATTCGCGTCAACACACAACAATTGCGACCAACCTGCAAAAATGTTCAACAACCAACAACATCAACCATTAAACTCGCGATTTCAGAAAAGAAAATGGAACCGGAGAGAGGCCGCCCCTGAGTTTGCGTCGGCGGAAGAAGAGGAGAAATTGGCCGCCATCGTGTTTATGTGGGAAGGTCGGAGGAGCGCCGTTCTTCAACCCTTCCCACATAACACAACCATTTCAACAAACAATTATATGATTGAACACCAAGTTTCAAACTTTTTCTCTCCATGAACTCAAAAACCTCCATAGCTTTCTTCATTTTCCCTCTTTTACAAAGGGAGTTTATCAAAACAATGATAGTTGCAACATCTAGTTCAAACCCATTTTCAAGAAAGTAAAAAGAACTGTTTTTGCTTCTTCAACATTGTTTTTCTCACAGTGGCACCTTATCATGATGGGATAAGTGCAAGAATCAAGAACAAGATGAAAAGATGATAACTTTGTGAAGATTGTTTGAAAATGTTGTAGCTCTTGTGCAATGAGTAGAACCATGAGAAGGTGATTAAAATTTGATATGGTTTGAATTTGGAACACGACAGTGTCTTTCTCTAGGTTTTGTTGTAGTATGTGGTTTTTGTTTAGTGAGTATTTTGGAAGAGTATTGGGTAGAGGTTTGTTGGAATTCTTGTTGGTGAAGGAATTTTTGTGAGTATTTTAGTGAGTTATTTTGCAGATCCAAGTTAAAGGAGGTGTGGATCTGCTGAAGAGATGTGGGAAACGAAGAAGAAGATGACACCATGCCATCTCACTGCCAAGTAAACAAAATAGACGGACGTTTGAGGCAACATGATGGAAGGGACTCCTTTGGAACTTTTTGAAATTTAAAGGACCAAAATGGCACGAAAAAAAATTAAGGGACCAAAATGAACCAGGGGATATAGTTAAGGGACCAAAAAGGGTAGTTTGCCTTTAATTTTTGTTTAATTTTGTCTTCTTTTAATTTTTACTTCAATAATCAGTTTTAAGTCAAATAAAAAATGCATACAAAATACTTTTAGACACTTTAGGATGTGTAGAGAATTGTTCATATTTTTTTTGAATATTTTCTAATTGTTTTAGCTTTTTTAATAAATATTTTTCTTTTGTTAGGCACATAATATTCTTTGTTTTAGCACTTTTTGTAAATGGTTTTGTTAAATGATTTAGGAGTTGATTTTAGCTTAGATTTTTTGTATGAATTTAGTTAACACATGTGTGATTGTACCTATAAATTTCCATGTTCTAATTCTAATTTTTGAATAGAATTTTGATTGAGTTTCTTTGACCCATTTCATGTGTATATTTTAGATAGTACTTGTATGGTTTTGTTTAGGATTTAAGTTGCATTTATGCAATATTTTGGTTTATAATTAGGCTTTAGATCTCCTCTCCCTTAGTTAGGTTACAACTTTGAATTAGGGTATTAGGTTAGTTATTTTATTTTTATTTCACAACTTCAAAACACATAATAAATGATCGATTAATTCCCCTTTGCATAATAGCTACAAAAAAAATTCAACAAAACACCAAAAACACATTAATAGAGGTTGAAAACAATAAAAAGGGAATGAAAGCTCTCGTCCCTCTTGTTTAAGGGGATCAGTTGAGTGGAAGTTCCCAACCATAAAAAACACAAACAAAGAGTCGCTCGAACCTCACTTGTTTAAAGGAGTAACTCGAAACGCTCGACAAATTTCTCTCTCTTCTCTCTTGCCTTCGTGGCATTCTTAAGGGCACCGTTATTTCCGCTCGATCGCATCGTAGGTCGTCCCCTTATGCAAGAGCGTGAACGTTAACGCCACCCAACAAAAAAATACACAACAAACAATAAAAAACATAGAAAATCTTAAGCAGAACTACGGTGCTCTGATTCTTCATAAGAGGATACGTAGGCATAGAGGCAACTCTAGTGAGCACAATAATTATTAAAAAACTCTAAGTTAATCATGCATTGCATTCCCTCTTAGTAGCAATTAAGTAGAAATAGTACACACCCTTTAAATAGAAACAAACATAGGTGGATACATAGGATTAGTGATACATAGGATTAGTGTGGATGCCCATGTTAACTCCCGTAGCGTTTGATACGATCGAGCTTGACATGGGGTACCACGACCAGGCGAGGTTCTTTCATGGAACATTGTGTCTGGCACGTTTGTTGCCTCAAACACATTGTATCCCATGGGAATCGTTAACCCTGGTGACCATTAGGGACACCTCTCAGTGTCTAGACTTCATACCCGTGAGATTGGGGTGGGACAGGATACTAGCCTTCATCATACCCGAATTTATATATTGCAATCTGAAGTCGGAATTTTAAACCTGTTACATTCAGTATAACTCAGTTGTCCAGAGATGCGAGAGACATATATTCTCTCATCACATTGCACACATAACACATCACATCACCACGTCCACCTCACTTCATTTGTAGAAAATCTTAAAGTCAATTTCCAAAAAAAAAATGCTTTACGAAAAGGAAAATGATCTTTTATCTTAAAAAAAAAAGAAAGAAAAAAGAGATAGAAAAGAGAAAAGAAAAGAGGAAATAGAAGATGAGGGAAAGACTTTAAGATTCTCTCGGAATGAATTGCATTCCACCATATAATTTAACATGCGTGTTTCATTTATTTTCAGAAATTTTTGGCTTTGTCTCTGACCAGCAGACTATTTCGAAAGATGAGACCTGGTAAGGAGGACACCTATACCTACACCTTCCCGGATCCGAATCTGGATTCTCTTAGGAGGTTGGCAAATCAGTTTACATTGGATGAATTGACCAAGTTCAAACAAGACTATGGGAGAATTCTGTACTTCCTCAAAACACCATTTACCAAGTATGAGTGGGATGAAGTCCACACTTTGCTCCAATTCTACAATCCTTCTCTCCGTTGCTTCACATTTCCTGACTACATCTTGGTTCCTACCTTGGAGGAATACTCTCTTTTCCTTGGCATTTCCATCAAAGATCAGATACTGTACTATAGCACAATGGAAGCTCCTGCTTCTCTAGAGATTGCAAAGGCTCTTTATTTGAGCAAATCAGTTGTCGAAGCAAACCTCACCAAGAAGGGGAATTGTCGTGGTTTTCATTTGGAATTCGTTGTTCAGAAGGCTCGTGACGCTGTGGTGGCTGAAGAGTGGGATACGTATAGAGCCATTCCGACTTTAGGTATCTATGGCATAACAATGTTCCCGAATGTGGTCAATTTTGTTGACATGAGTGCGATTCACATCTTCATCCTGAAAAATCTGGTTCCTACACTCTTGGGCGATGTTTTCTATTCCGTCCATCACAGGAATGGCCGAAAAGGAGAATTGGTCCAATGTTGTGCTCCATTGTTGTATCGATGGTTTAGATCACATCTTCCTGAGCGTGGTGCCTTTATTCACAATAAGCATACATAGAGGTGGGCTGAAAGGATCATGGGGCTTGTGGCCAAAGACATTGTTTGGTATAATAGATCATTGGATGACATAGAGATTATTATGGGTTGCGGAAAATTTAATAATGTGCCTCTCATGGGTCTAAGAGGAGGAATCAATTATAACCCCATCTTTGGCTAGAAGGACTTTTGGGTATGCTTTTGTGAGTCCTCTTGAGGAAAAGGAAATTGCCGACTCCATGTTCTACCATTTGATCACAAATTCTGGTAAGCTAGAAGAAGTGGTGCAAGCTTGGAAGAAAGTCCGTCGGAGGGGTAAGACATATTTTGGTCAAAAGGATTGTGCTACTTATGAGGACTACACTGTGTGGGTGAAATCTGTGGCCGAAGCTCAAGGGATGCCTTTTCCTCCCAAGGATCCCTTATATCCTCCATCTGATGAACAACCCATCATTGTTTATATGCCTCACTATAATCAAATGGTGAATCAGAATAGAGAACTAACTGAACGGATGGAAATAATGCTGGTTGACATGAATACCGCTCGACAAGAGAAGCTTTCCGCAATCCATAAGTTGAAGCAAAGAGAAGAAGAGCTTGAAGAGTTGTACGCTATGGGGAGTACCTCTTAGAAAAGATCACGAAAACTCGTGGGTTCTAAAGCTGTTGAGAATCAGGAGAGAAGAATGAAAGAGCACTATGAAGCCTAATTGGCATAATTAACTGAGCGACGCCAGATTCAGACTGAAGAAGCCAACTTAGAAAGGGCTCGCTGCAAGAAAGCAGATAAACGCCTATTGGAACGACAGGAACAATTAGAGAAGTGTTATGAAGAAATTAGAGAGATAAAGGGTCAGATAGGGAAAAAAGATCAGGATAACGCTCAAGCTCAGGAAGAGGCAAGGTATTGGGAATTGAGGGGTCAAATGGAAGGGATGCACTTCAGGAAAGATCTACTAATTCAAGAACTCATTCGAAGGCTTGCTCGTGATGATACTAAGAAGTTATTCAAGGAGATGAAGAAATGGATTGGAAAGAACATTAGATAAAGCGCCCTTCGCCATGTGGACATGGGGGATCCTTCTCAGTGAAGACTTTGTTGTGGAGCCACCACCAGACTTGTTGGATGGGGTTACCAGTTTTATTTCCATGCTTTGTTGGCTCATGAGAGTAGAATAATTTGTATTTTGATTATGTCAAGAACTTGGTTACGCAATTAATGGATTATTCTTACTTCTCTTACTTGTGCTTCGTGGTCTCCTATTATTTTGTGCTGTTGGTTTGAGACAAAGCTAAAGAATCCTGAAAATAATAAAAACATGACATTTACATGCACACATGCACTCATGCATCCATACTATCATATCACATTTCAAGGTTTCGTATCAGAAACTAATTGGCGTCCCTTTCTTCAGATTTCTGCTTCATCAACAAAACTGACTTCCCTACATCTGTATCATACAAGGAGCAATCAGAGGAGAATCATGGATAATCTTGAACAGAATCAGGTTGCATTTCGTAAGGACATGGAAACTATGGGGAGAAAGGATGAAACAACTATTGGAGACTCTCTGTCATACCCCAAAATTTTCCCATCTTATTTCTCTTATTTCAAACTCATATTAAAGTTCAAAGCTCAAAGACATACCCTCCTAAGCAATGGTTCAAAGAATTAGGGTTTTGTTTTTATGATAAAAATCAATGGATCAAAGGCTCCAATACACCTCACATGGCTTATGATGTTTCAAGCTATCTCCATGACAAAATTCAGTTCCTAATTCCAAGGATTGATCACTCAATTGCTTAGAAAGTCAACAGTCGATTAGTTTGACCTAAAAGTCAACTATGGTCAAAGTACAGTCAAAACTCCTGATTTTTTGTCAACAACCTTATTTTGAGGTACATTCACCATTTGATCAAGGATTGATCATGGTTCATCAAGAAAAGATCAGAAATCAACAAATTCAAAAGTTTCTAATTTAGGGTTTTCATAGGGGAAAGTCAACTGAAATTTGACCAACCATAACTCCCACATGGAACATCAGAAATTTTCCATCCAAAGCTCATTTTGAAGGAAATTAGATTCTCTACAAATTTGTCTCTCACAAGCCAAGTCCAAAAATGCTTCATTGGAGAGATATGACTCAAAACATTATAGGTCCTTTTGAAAGTCAACCAAAAGTCATCTTTTTCAAAAGAGCATACAAGGAGAATGGAAAATTATTTTGACATGAGACCAAAGAATATGGTTAGAGGACTCTTCATGGTTTCTAAAAAGTCCAAGAACTTGAAAAAATGTTGAAATATGAGGAAATGGCAAGGTGCACAAGTTCACCTATTTTCAAGGGCATGTATGAAGAGAAAAGGTCCAAAACTCCAAATATTTCCAAATGGGCCTATATTCTTTTTATCCTATCTTTATCTTAATCCCATGCACGTCCCAAAAATATATCTTTCTATTTTATATTATTTTATTGATTATTTTATGGGTTTTATTCATTTAAATCATAATTTAATTATATAATGATTTTGCTTTGATTCTAAGCCAAATATCAATCTATTATATCTCTCAATCAATAAAAATTCGTGGTAAGGAGATTGGATTAAGAAAGGTTGAAATTGAGACCAAATTAGAAGCTTGTACAACAAATTTCAATCAAATTTTCTCCAAAATGCAAATCAAAGATTCATAAGGATTTTGTTCAATTTTTGTTACCCTAAACCTTCCACTATAAGTAGACAATTGAACCAAACCCTGAGGAACGAAATTTTGCAGCCTTGGAAGCCCTAACTAAGTGCACACAAAGTGGAGAAAAAACAAAAAAGTCATTCTGAGGATATAGCTCGATTCAAGGTGTTTGGTGCATCCTAACACGTTCCTGGATTAGTATTGAAGTTGTACCAATCATCACAAGCCCCTGAAACCTCAAGAACACGAGCCAATACCTCACGGTTTGTCAGTTTTTAATTTGAGTCGATTGGCATTATTCATGCATCATTGGTGTTATTTAATTGCATGTTATTGTTCATAACAATGTATTAATTGATCCTAGAAGTTTAATTGCATTATTACGTTTGTATGAGCCATCCGCCATTGATGCACCTTCAAGCTCCAATTTAGGGCTTTTTGTTTAGGCCAAAATTAGAGAAAATCGAGGCCATATTCATGTTCAGGGACCTTGGACGATCCTCCTAATGAGGTCGCGCCAAATTTCTATGATGTTTTGGGGGTTCTACGTTTTTTGCAGGTGTAATAGGTCAATGTTTTTATAGCTTTCTATAAAAAAGCGCTGTAAAAGAAGCGTTGCAGAAATCTGTTGGGGAAGATGATGTGTTGTCACGCTGTGATTGGCTTCTTTCAAATGTTTTTGGCGTGCGTGGAAAGAGGAAGTGGGGACGGATCCTATGCTCTTCATACACGTGCATGTGATGCTCCTTCACTGTATCAGCCACTGGATCATCATCTTCACAGATCCTACGCTCCAAGAGGCGCAAGTGCACCATGGTCATCATACGCCTGCCCACACCTGATCAAACGCTAAGTTTTCCAATTTTTTTTCTTTTTAATTATATAATACATTGTTTTTTTATTTATTTACATTATATATTGTATATAAAAATCCTTTTAAATATCTTTCCCTTTACAAAATTTGTTTTAAATTTGTATTTTTTTTCCATAAAAAATATTAAAAATAAAAAATATTTAATTTAATTAAATAATTTTGTTAGATTTAAATATTTAGTTTAAATTAATTTGTTTAATTATTTAATTAATTATAAATGTTTTTATTAAGTGTTTAAAAAATACTTATCAGGATTAGAAAATTTAATCGAAACTTTATTTTGCCGATTTAATTAATTAGGTTAAAAAACCAATAATTAATTAATTTGGTTTTATTTATTCTATTAACCACAATTAACTTGTGCCCTAATCAGGGTTTACGAGGATCATTCCTACACTAAATTTTTTTCCCTTTTTTCTTTGTGCAGTTTTTCAGGGTTACCATCAGGGTTCGTCCGACTATGCGCCATATCAGATCAAAAAGCTAAGTCCCTGATTTTATTATTATTTTAAATATCATTTTATTTCTGCCTTATAAAATAAATCAGGGTTTACTTTCAAACGTCAATGAACTCCTCCTACACTTACCTTTGTTGTTTGTTTTTCCTTTTCCAATTTTCAGGGTTAACTAACCGGTCAAAGCTCAAATGTTCGGTAACCCTAAAACCCATCTTTTTTTTATTTTTTTTATTATTACTTATGTCAGACTATTTGCTTTATTAGGGTTTTTATTCTTATTGCTTTTTCCCCCATCCCCATGGTTTATTATGTAACTGCTCCTGGACTGTATTGTGTGGCCTTGAAGGCACTTAAAACTGTATGCATTATATTAATGCGTGGTTAGTAATCTAGGGAGTGATAACTTATGAATTGAATGTAGAATCATTAATTTTTACAAAATAAATTTTCTGAATTAATTACGTGATTGTGCATCCACACACCTTTTATGGTAACCCCTCTTGTTGCCAGCTGCCTGTTGCCTGTTGCCTTGTTGCCTTGTGTTTTTCAGTGTAGAATAGCCAAGTCCCTCGAATACGAGGATACCTTAGCAATGTTGCCCTCGGTTCATTCTTAAGATCATAAGTCCCAATGATGCTGCCTTCGATTCGCTAATATGATCTCGTCCCTCGAAGTTGCCTACGAAATGCTGAGGTGTCCTCTGGTTGCCTAAAAAATGATGGCTATTCTGATCCTTCCCTTAGACTACCTGCCCCTCTATGGCCGAGACAGTCTTATGGCGAATGATAATTGCGACGACCCTTCAACCTCCAAATAAAAGGACTTCCTAACCTCTTATGGTACGGATAGCCCCGAAGGCTAAAAGAATCTTTTTACAAATGTCAAGGTAATTTACCCTTAATTGCATGCTCTGGTTTAAATTCCTTTTTCTACCCTTTTCTTAAAAACTTCAAAAAGGCTACGCTCATTTACGAGCTAAAGTCCTTATTTTCTTCTTCTACATTTCTAAACTTTTGGTTTCTAAACGAGCAAAGCAATTAAGAGCCCATGGAAAACCATGGATACAAAGGGTGCCTTACACCTTCCCTTTGTATAAATTACCCCCCGAACTCAGTTTTCTTTTAAAAAGGTTTTTTTCTGTTCTTTTAGCCTTTCATTAATTTGGATAAAATAAAAGTCGGTGGCGACTCTTGCATACCGTACATTTCGATAAAGTCAGTTCACCGTATTACAGAACTGGCGACTTTGCTGGGGAGAATTTTCTAATAAAAGAGGGGTTACCTTAAAAGCTTAGGATTCACTTTAAATTGTTTTCTATTGTTTGCTTTGCTTGCTTTAATTTTCAAGGCTGTTTTGGGTATTCTGTTGTGTGAAAGATCCTACACCCGAATCTAGTGTACCTTAGGTATGTGGCATGAGACCAGGGAGGCTGTACGACATGTATCGTTATGGTTGAACTGGTGGTCACCGTTAGTGCGACGCTTTGGTTTGTCCTGATGGTCCTTGAATCTGATCGAGGAGACGTTTGGCTACCGCGTGGTGTCATGAGCACTAATTCGCCTTTAGAACCTTAGTTGAACTTGACTTTGACTTATAAGAAGTAGCGAGATGGCTGGCTTTTGATTCCTGACTGAAGCCGGTTGATACTCGATGCTACACTCATTGAGATTGGACTCTAGGGATGCTTTTGGCTGGCCGATTGAGTGCTATGTTGAGACAATGCCCGCGAGAAAGATCAGGGATATGAGCACCATAGAACCCGATTACTCTTTAGGACAGGTTGAACCAAATAAACAAAAGGAAGGAGGGTATGTACCTATGGACTTCATGCAAGCCCAACCTTAAGGCAATTGTGTGACTTGTTTGTGTTTATTATCTACTTGGCATCATGACATCATGACATCATGGCATATCATATCCACTAACGATTTCAAGGACCAAGAAATTTATCTTTGTGCTATTTTGTAGGACATGGCTTTTGCTACTAGGGATTACGTACGACTCAACTTCATGGGGATACCTTCTGAGCTTAAGGAGCTTGTCTTAAAGGTTCCTGGAGATTCTAAGTTTGCTGAAAGACATGGTTATCTACTCCGACTAGTCACCTCTCAATTTGAAGAAGATATGATGAGAGTCCTATGCCAATTCTTTGATCCTGAGCATCATTGTTTCACGTTCCCAGATTACCAATTGGTACCTACCTTGGAGGAATTCTCAGATTTACTTGGTATACCCATCTCTGATCAGTTGCCTTTCACTGGTTTGGAGGATACTCCGAAACCCGAGACTATTGCTGCTGCGTTACACCTAAGGAGATCAGACATTACTTCCAACTGGGACACCAAGAATGGGGTCGAAGGTCTCTCAGCCAAATTCCTATTCGGGAAAGCTCGACAATTCCTGAAAGCCATGAGTTACCATGCCTTTGAAGATATTTTGGCTTTATTGATATATAGTTTGGTATTGTTTCCTAATCCTGATCAGTTCATTGATGTGCATGCGATTAAGATCTTCTTGACTCACAATCCGGTACCTACATTACTTGGAGATATTCTACACTCTCTTTATTCCCGTATCATGAAGAAGCAAGGAACACTTATGTGTTGCACACCTCTGCTAGCTAGGTGGTTTATTTCGCACCTTCCACATTCAGTGTTAAGAAATGATCAAAAGATGCAATGGTCCCGAAGGATTATGTCACTTTCTCATTCAGATATCCGTTGGCACGTCATATCTCAGGAGTACGTCACTATTATTGATCATTGTGGGAAATTACCTAATGTGCCACTCCTTGGCATTAGAGGGGGAATCACCTACAACCCTTCATTAGCCCTACGACAGTTTGGTTATGCTCGCAGAGATGGTCCTCATCACATGATTATTGAAGGGGTTGTTTTCAGCTACGAAGAAGATGTTCAAAACCAACACCGAGAGTTCATACGCGTTTGGAACAAAGTGTACAAGGTTGATAGCAAGAGTTGGGGTCAAAAGAACTCCATTCCTTCAGAGCCTTACCTCAGATGGGTGCGCACTCGAGCTCAACATTTTGTCATGCCGTATCCCTATGTCAGACCTGTGATTGTGGAACCAGAGTGTGAATAAAAGGTTCCTTTGGTTATTCTCCATCCAGACATGCCTACTGATTTAGAAGAGCTACAAAGGTCATGGGTTCAGTTGAAAGAAGAAAGAGATACTTTTGAAGCCCAATTCCGTGCTAAAGGAAAGCAAGTGTTAGAGCTCACGAAACTACTTCATGCGGAGCAAGGCATCAACAACTTCATTGGATCAAAGAGAAAGCGTCCATGGGAGACTTGAAGAAGTTTTATTTTATTATTATTTCTAGTTGTTTATTATTTAGTTGTTTTTTTTAAGCCTAAAAATGGCAAAGAACCATAATTACAATTTAATTATTACTAATAAAATTTGTTTCTTTTCTTTTGTTTAATCAAATTTAAATTTCAAGGTCCTTGAAAACATTGCATATGCATAATCATACCATTCATAAACATTACATCACAGGTTTTATAAAGCAAATACCTCATCTTTCCGCTGTTTATTTTTGTGAGAAAATGGATCTTGAACAATCCGTCAAAAATCTCCAAGCTCAGAATGCTGAATTTCAAGCTTTGATTCTGAACTTGTCCAAAGGGCAAGACGAGCTGAAAGCCCTCTTGACTAAGAAGACGAAAACTAAGAAACCCAAAGGTGTTCTCAATCTAGGAAGAAGATTCAAAGGCCCTCTTAAAAAGGCTGAAGAAGCTGAAACTCCCAAAGAGGAAGAAGAAGATGATGATGCTAGTACCAAGACCAAAGCCGGAAGCAATGTAGGCTCTGCTAATCAAGATGATGATGAGGGAGACTATTTCCATGAAGAAGACTATGCTAATGAGAAGTAAAGGCTACTAGAGGAACAATTGAGAAATATTGAAATTCAGAAGGTACCCGGGCTGGATTTTGAAGAGCTGGGGCTCATTCCTGGAGTCATCATTCCTCCAAAGTTCAAGACTCTAGCTTTTGCTAAATATGATGGAGTCTCCTGCCCAAAGATGCACTTGAGATCGTATGTGAGGAAGATCCAACCTCATACTGAAGACAAGAGACTGTGGATTCACTTCTTCCAAGAGAGTTTGTCTGGGATTCAACTGGAATGGTACTATCAGCTGGAGAGTGGTAACATTCGCACTTGGGAAGACATGGCTGCTACTTTATACAAGCAATATCAATATAACTCTGACCTCGCACCAACTCGCATGCAACTACAAAGCATGTCTATGGGACCTAAGGAAAGTTTCAAGGAGTATGCTCAAAAGTGGAGAGATTTAGATGGAAGAGTCCAACCTTCCTTGGCTGATAGGGAATTGGTGGACGTGTTCATGGGTATGCTAACTGGGCTGTTCTATAGTCACTTGCTGGGTAGTTCCTCATCTGGTTTCACTGATCTCATATTGACTGGAGAACGAGTGGAGAGTGGTATCCGAAGTGGGAAGATTCAAGTAGGCACATCTTCTGGTACTGCAAAGAAGCCCTATCATGGAAGAAATGAGTCTAATGTTGTTCATAGTAAGAGGGGTCGTAATAAGAATAATCAGAATCAGTCTGTTGGAGTTGTTCTCATATCTACACCAACACCTCAACAAGCTCCTAGACAAGGGTATCAGCGTAGGTCAGACGCACCTAGAAGGCAATTCACTAAAATCAACATGCCTTTATCTCAAGCCCTGCAACATCTGTTGAAGGCCAATCTGATCACCATAAGAGATCCTCCGAAGAACGTCACTACTACGTCTCTAAACTATGATCCTAATGCAAAATGTGTGTACCACTCTAATAGTCCTGGACACAATGCTGATAATTGCTGGGCATTGAAAAATAAGATCCAAGCCATGATAGATGCTCGTGAAATCGAGTTTGACCCGCTGGAAACTCCGAATGTCATTACTGCTCCCATGCCAAAACATGACAAGACTGTTAATGCTATCATAGACACGGTCCATGTCTATGATGTGAGAGATCTGTCAACTCCCCTCCCTGACATCAAGAGAAAGCTGCTGCAAGCTGGTTTATTTCCAGGTTGCGACCCAGATTGTTACTCTTATGCATCCCTTCTATAGAGAATCTGTGCGAAGGTTTCTCCCGTGGCTTGAAGATTGAAGACGTGTCGGTAATTTCCAAGGCTCCGTTGAAGATCCCTACTAAGACTCCTTTCAAGATTTCTGCTGAACCCCGTGTGGCTCCTATTATCATCAATAAGCCTGGTCCAATTCCATATTCTTCCGATAAGGCTATCCCTTGGAGTTATGGTGCCGAGGTCTATATTCAAGGAGTTAAGCAAGAACTCATAGTTGACAAAGTTTCCGAAGACGCCAGTCCTGATGTGGGTAATATTGCCGGAACTAGTAAAGTGACAAGAAGTGGAAGAATGTTTTCTCCATAGATCTCTCCAAACACTGCTTCATCAGCTGCTACAATTATTCCTAATCAAAATGCTGATACTCGAGGTAAAGGACCATTGCATGAACCAGTCCAGACACCAGTTGAGACCAATACTGAAAATCCATCGTCTGAAGAAGCAAATGAATTCTTGAAGATCATCCGCAAGAGTGATTATGACATTGTTGAATAAATGGGGCATACTCATTCCAATATTTCTATGCTGTCACTCCTAAGTTGTTCCAAGACTCACGCCAAAGCTATGATGAAGTTCCTAGAGGCTGCCTATGTGCCTAAAGAGATCTCTGTCACTCAACTTGAGAATTGTATCGCAAATCTGACGACAGACAATTACCTTGGGTTTTCTGATGCTGATCTGAGTCCCAGTGGAAAGAATCATAACAAGGCGCTACACATCTCCATCGAATGTGGGGGCACCACTCTGGCCCATGTACTGGTTGACAATGGCTTGTCTCTGAATGTGCTACCCAAGTTGGTGTTGGACAAACTCAACCCTGAAGGAATCGTGTTGAAATCCAGTGATGTGATAGTGAAAGCTTTTGAGGGTTCAATGAGTACTGTATATGGCGAAGTTGAGCTCCCGATCAGAGTAGGTTCCCATACTTTCAATAGTGTGTTCTATGTGATGGACATTCATCCCGCTTATTCCTGTCTGCTTGGACGTCCTTGGATACATGGGGCAAATGCTGTGACATCAACTCTCCATCAGAAGCTAAAATATTTGGTAAAAGGCAAGATTGTCACTGTGTATGGCGAGGAAGAATATGTGGTGAGCTTCATAGATGAGACCAAGTATGTTGAATTCACTGGAGAAGCGTCCGAATCTCCCCGTCAAGCGTTTGAATTGGTCCCTCAAGTGGTTCCTGAGACTAAACCCATCAATGCTGTTCCTAAAGTTACTAGAGTTCCTCCTACAATGACTTCTGTGAAAGACGCTAGGGCTGTGGTAGAAGAAAGTGGCTGCACTATATGGGGGCAACTACCTGACATTCCGTACAAGTCCAACAAATGGGGTTTAGGCTGCACTGCTAAAGATCAGAAGGGGGAACAACACTCTCGCCCAGAAGGTCTGAAGTACCGTTTCATCAGCAAAGGGTTCAATGCATTGGAGAAGACGAAGATGATTGCAACCTAGACAAGTGGATCTTTCCTACACCTGACGAAGGGCTGGACAACTGGAAGACCGAAGACATTGTCTCTATCTCCTATAGTCAGGAGTAATTGTCGTTTCTAGTTTTGTTTTGTTTTTATGTTTCCCAGGCTTAATTTCTGTACTTCAATAAACAATAAACTTTAAAGCTGTGTGTCTTGCCCGGGGCACAACGGTCCATTTGTTAGGGCTTGTCATTTCATAAGCATATTTTCATTCAATAAAACATTGGACGTTTCGTATTCAAAATTGTGTGTTCGCTTTTATTTTTCTTTTACTTTTCTATAGCTATGTGTTCTTACACACACCCACATAATGCACTGCAGATCCATATCCACTATGGATCCTATTGATAACGACTCTGCTATTGTTAAATATGACTTTGAAAATCCGATCTACCAAGCTGAGGATGAAGGTGAGGAAGATTGTGAAGTGCCTAGAAAACTTGCCAGATTAATAGAGTAAGAAGAAAAGACTACACAGCCACACGAAGAGCCAATTGAGGTCGTGAATATAGGTACTGACGAAGAAAAGAAAGAAATCAAGATAGGGGCTTAGCTAGAGGATGGTGTCAAACAGATATTGATCCAGATGCTACGAGACAATGTTGAGATATTTGCTTGGTCCTACGAAGATATGCCTGAGCTCGATACTGATATTGTGGTTCACCATCTACCTATCAAAGAAAACAGTCCTCCGGTTAAACAGAAGTTACGAAGAAGCAGACCTGACATGGCTCAGAAGATCAAAGAAGAGGTTGAGAAACAGTTCAATGCCGGTTTCCTGAAAGTTGTGAGTTATCCACCATGGATCGCCAATATAGTACCGGTACCTAAAAAAGACGGAAAGGTCAGAATGTGTGTAGACTATAGATATTTGAATCGAGCAAGTCCTAAAGATGACTTTCCCCTACCACATATTGACATCCTAGTTGATAGTACTGCGCAATGCAAAGTGTTTTCTTTCATGGATGGTTTCTCAGGTTACAATCAGATTAAGATGGCACCCGAAGACATGGAAAAGACGACTTTCACTACTCCTTGGGGCACATTCTGTTACAAAGTCATGCCATTTGGGTTGAAGAATGCAGGGGCAACGTATCAGCGTGCAATGGTAGCTCTGTTCCATGACATGATTCACAGAGAAAAACAGGTCTATGTTGATGATATGATTGCAAAGTCCAACACCGAAGAAGAACACCTGGTCCACCTGCAGAAGTTGTTTGATAGGTTGAAGAAATACAAGTTGAGACTGAATCCAAATAAGTGTACTTTTGGTGTGAGGTCTGGTAAGCTACTAAGTTTCGTTGTTAGCAGCAAAGGTATTGAAGTCGATCCTGCGAAAGTAAAAGCCATACAAGAAATGCCGGTACCACGGAATGAGAAAGAAGTTAGAGGATTCTTGGGACGTTTGAACTACATTTCCAGGTTTATTTCCCATCTGACCGCTACTTGTGAGCCACTCTTCAAACTACTGAGGAAAGATCAAGCGGTGAAATGGAATGACCAATTTCAAGAAGCCTTTGACAAAATCAAGAAGTACCTTCAAGAACCTCCGATTATGATACCACCTGTTGAAGGAAGACCTCTAATTATGTATCTAACAGTATTGGAGAACTCGATGGGGTGCGTACTGGGGCAACATGACGAGTCTGGTCGAAAAGAGCATGCAATATACTACCTTTGCAAAAAGTTTACCGACTGTGAAACAAGATACTCACTGCTCGAGAAAACTTGTTGTGCTTTGGCATGGGCTGCTCGCCGACTGAGACAGTATATGTTGAACCATACCACGTTGTTGATCTCTAGAATGGATCCTATCAAGTACATGTTCGAGAAACCCGCTCTCTCAGGACGAATAGCAAGATGGCAGATGATATTAACAGAGTACCACATCTAGTATACAACACAAAAGGCAATCAAAGGAAGTGTGTTAGCAGATCATTTGGCCCAGCAAGCTGTAGACGATTATCAATCTATGAGTTTTGAATTTCCAGACGAAGATGTTATGCTTGTAACTGATTGTGAACAACCTGGTACAGACGAAGGACCTGATCTAGGATCCCGATGGACCATGGTTTTTGACGGAGCTTCGAATGCACTTGGTAATGGTATTGGCGCTGTGATTATCTCTCCAGTAGGTGGACACACTCCATTTACAGCAAGACTGTGTTTCGATTGTACCAACAATATGGTTGAGTATGAAGCGTGTATCTTGGGTCTCAGAGCTGCTATCGACCTAAGAATCAAATTCTTGGAAGTATATGGGGATTCAGCCCTAGTAATTAGTCAGATCAAAGGAGAATGGGACACGAAATATCCTAATTTCATGCCTTAGATTTAGTGCTATCTTTGATTCTAGACTTCGAAGAGATTACTTTTGAACATATTCCCCGAGAAGAGAATCAATTGGTAGACGCCCTAGCTACTATGTCATCTATGTTCAAAGTCAGATGGGACAATGAGGCTCCTATAGTTATTATTGAAAGACATGACGAGCCGGCATACTGCTACGAGATAACTACTGACGAGGTTGAAGAAAAGCCATGGTTTCATGAAGTAAAAAGATATCTCGAAGCTTAGGAATACCCTGAAGGGGCATCTATCAATGACAAGAAGTTCTTGAGAAGATTCGCTTCAAAATTCTTCCTAAGTAATGGAACCTTATACAAGCGTAATCATGATTCAACCCTGCTTCGTTGTGTGAACAAGAAGGAAGCAGAAGAGATTATGGAAGACATGCATGACGGTACCTTTGGAACTCATTCTAGTGGACATACTATGGCTAAAAATATCTTGAGAGCGGGTTACTACTGGTCCACTATGGAAACTGACTGCCATCAGCATTCCAGAACTTGTCACAAGTGCCAGATCTATGCTGACAAAATACACGTACCTCCAGTTCCTCTAAATGTCTTGACTGCTCCTTGGCCTTTTGTAATGTAGGGCATTGATATGATCGGGGAAATCAAACCCACCGCTTCCAATGGACATCGTTTCATCCTTGTGGCCATTGATTACTTCACCAAATGGGTAGAAGCTGCTTCATTCGCCTCCGTTACTAAGAATGTGGTGGCTCGATTCATTAAGCACAAACTTATTTGTCGATATGGCATCCCCGAAAGGATTATCACAGACAACGGTACCAACCTGAACAACAAGATGATTACTGAACTTTGCACGCATTTCAAGATCAAACACCACAACTTTTCTCCCTATAGACCAAAGATGAATGGTACAGTTGAGGCCGCCAACAAGAACATAAAGAAGATTGTATAGAAGATGACCGTTACTTACAAAGATTGGCATGAGATGTTACCATTTGCTCTTCATGGTTACCGTACCTCAGCACATACCTCAACTTGGGCAACCCCGTTCTCACTAGTCTATGGCATGGAAGCTGTGTTACCGATTGAAGTTCAGATTCCGTCTTTGAGGATCATGAAAGATGCAGAGTTAGACGAAGACGAATGGATTCAGACTCTACTATATCAGATAAACCTGATTGATGAGAAGAGACTTGCGGCTGTTTGTCATGGGCAGTTATATCAGAAGCGTACGATCAAGGCGTTCAACAAGAGAGTCAAGCAACAAGCATACCAGACTGGTGACTTGGTTATAAAGAGAATTATTCTACCACAAGGAGATCCTAGGGGCAAGTGGACTCCCACATATGAAGGACCATTCATGATCAAGAAGATATTCTATGGAGGAGCAATGATACTCATTACTATGGATGGCGAAGACTTTCCACATCCTGTGAATGCAGACATAGTCAAAAAATACTATGCATAAATAAGACCCGCTAGGTCGACGTACCTAGGCAAAAGTAAGGGTATCCCGGCGAACCAAAAGGGTTCAGGCAAAAGTTAGGGATATATATAGCAAAAATTGTACACCCGACAAGTTGAAAACCCGAAAGGGTGACTTGGGCAAAAAAGGGTATCCTGGTAGGTTGAAAACCTGAAAGGGCGGCCTAGGCAAAAGTTAAGGATTAAAGCGTACGACTATGTCTCGTTCAGATCACTCATCATTCAGTTCTATTTACAATATCAAGTTCAAAGGGCACGGACCGATTCAATCATCTTTCTCCAACAAGCAAGGGATGAGATACTCGAAGACATATTAGCAATAGCAGAATTGAAACTCAATAGGATTTTTTCCACATAGCTATTTTTCTTTTCTTTTATTGTTTATCTTTTCTAAAAAACACACAAATGTTCTCTTATTATCTTGCCTATTCATGGCTTTTCCTTAATACAAGTTAATTTTTTATTTCTATTTTGCTGAGTTTTTCTCTTTCTCGAAGTCGCAAACATCCAATGATAATTTTGAATGAACATATACATATGAACATGATTATCATTTATCTTATCTTTCGCAAAATATCTATATGATTAGTAAAAAGATAGGAAAGGAAAATAGACAATGTCTAAAGTAATCCAGAAGTCCTCCCTCAGAGTCAATAATCTGGAGGAATCCCCACAGAGTAATCATTAAGAAGATATCTTCAAAACAAAAGACTTAGCTCCTAAATGGAATTCACGTCTTCAACACTGCCAATTCTCCGACAATCTGCTCTCCTCCAACATGGTTTATTAATATCTCCTATCCCCAGTCAGGGTACATCAAGTTACTGTTCATCCTCAAGTAAAAATCATAAATCCCCAGCTGTATATCTTCCAGACAAGATAAAGACATCAGGGTCCCGATCAAGACACTTCATATGAATCATGATCATACATCGCATACATATCCATACATTGCATATGGTGTCTCATGATAAACTCATAACATACAAAGTTTCTCATTTATTTTGAGGAACTCATTACATAATACATGCATCATGACATTGCATAAAAACTTGTTATACCTATTGCAGAATACAGGTACAAACAGATGAACGAAATCTCCAACTTTCCAAGATCTAATTCAGTTACTACGAACGGTACTGACACGGGCAACGCTCAAAGATCTAATTCTATCATCACGAACGATGTAGACACGATCATGCTCAAAGATCTATTTCATTTACCATGAACGGTGATGACACGATCATTTTCAAAGATCTAACTCAGTCACTATGAATGGTACTGACACGATCGACCCCTAGAGATCTAATTCCATCATCACGAACGGTGTGGACACGATCAACTATTTCCTAAAGTCTAATTCAGTTACTACGAACGGTGCTGACACGACAAGAGATCTAATTCCATCATCACGAACGGTGTGGACACGATCAATTATTTCCTAAAAGTCTAATTCAGTTACTACGAACGGTGCTGACACGACAAGAGATCTAAATCTATCATCACGAATGGTGTAGACACGATCATCTTTCCAAGATCTAATTCAGTTGCTACAAACGGTACTGACACGATCAAATTTCAAAGATATAACTCTATCATCACGAACGATGTTGGCGCAATCAAATGTCGAAGTCTAATTCAGTTACTACGAACGGTGCTAACACGACCAACTCTCAAAGATCTAATTCATTTATTACGAACAGTAATGACACAATCAACATTCAAACAACTATTTCTCAAACACTTCAGACATAGTCTAGTGCATGACTTATCTTAATGCTCATCTGGACAGCATCTCTAAGCCCATCCCCCGATGGTACAAATTTTTGGGTACTCTAGTGTTCAATCCTCTTCCACCTTCAGATACCGATTGGCATACAAACCACTCTACATCTTTAGGTTTAAGAAAATTGAACAGGGGCAGCTGTCATACCCCAAAATTTGCCCATCTTATTTCTCTTATTTCAAACTCATATTAAAGTTCAAAGCTCAAAGACATGCCCTCATAAGCAATGGTTCAAAGAATTAGGGTTTTGTTTTTCTGATAAAAATCAATGGATCAAAGGCTCCAATACACCTCATATGGCTTATGATGTTTCAAGATATCTCCATGACAAAATTCAGGTCCTAATTCCAAGGATTGATCACTCAATTGCTCAGAAAGTCAACAGTCGATTAGTTTGACCTAAAAGTCAACTATGGTCAAAGTACAGTCAAAACTCCTGATTTTTTGTCAACAACCTTATTTTGAGGTATCTTTCACCATTTGATCAAGGATTGATCATGGTTCATCAAGAAAAGATCAGAAATCAACAAACTCAAAAGTTTCTAAATTAGGGTTTTCATAGGGGAAAGTCAACTGAACTTTGACCAACCATAACTCCCACATGGAACTTCATAAAATTTCCATCCAAAGCTTATTTTGAAGGAAATTGGATTCTCTACAAATTTGTCTCTCACAAGCCATGTCCAAAAATGCTTCATTGGAGAGATATGACTCAAAATATTATAGGTCCTTTTGAAAGTCAACCAAAAGTCATCTTTTTCAAAAGAGCATACAAGGAGCATGGAAAATTATTTTGACATGATACCAAAGACATTGGTTATAGGAATCTTAAAGATTTCTAAAAAGTCCAAGAACTTGAAAAAATGTTGACATATGAGGAAATGGCAAGGTGCACAAGTTCACCTATTTTCAAGGGCATGTATGAAGAGAAAAAGTCCAAAACTCCAAATATTTCCAAATGGGCCTATATTCTTTTTATCCTATCTTTATCTTAAGCCCATGCACGTCCCAAAAATATATCTTTCTATTTTATATTATTTTATTGATTAATTTATGGGTTTTATTCATTTAAATCATAATTTAATTATATAAAATAATAAATTAAATGAAAGATATGATTTTGCTTTGATTCTAAGCCAAATATCAATCAATTATACCTCTCAATCAATAAAAAATCGTACTAAGGAGATTGGATTAAGAAATATTGAAATTTAGACCAAATTAGAAGCTTGTACAACAAATTTCAATCAAATTTTCTCCAAATGCAAATTAAAGATTCATAAGGATTTTGTTCAATTTTTGTTACTCTAAACCTTCCACTATAAGTAGACAATTGAACCAAACCCTGAGGAACGAAATTTTGCAGCCTTGGAAGCCCTAACTAAGTGCACACAAAGTGGAGAAAAAACAAAAAGTCATTCTGAGGATACAGCTCAAATCAAGGTGTTTGGTGCATCCTAACACGTTCCTGGATTACTGTTGAAGCTGTAACAATCATCACAAGCCCCTGAAACCTCAAGAACACGAGCCAATACCTCACGGTTTGTCAGTTTTTAATTTGAGTCGATTGGCATTATTCATGCATCATTGGTGTTATTTGATTGCATATTATTGTTCATAACAATGTATTGATTGATCCTGGAAGTTTAATTGCATTATTATGTTTGTATGAGCCATCCGCCATTGATGCACCTTCAAGCTCCAATTTAGGGCTTTTTATTTAGGCCAAAATTAGAGAAAATCGAGGCCATATTCATGTTTAGGGACCTTGGACGATTCTCCTAATGAGGTCGCGCCAAATTTCTGTGATGTTTTGGGGGTTCTACGTTTTTTGCAGGTGTAATAGGTCAATGTTTTTATAGCTTTCTATAAAAAAGCGCTGTAAAAGAAGCATTGCAGAAATCTGTTGGGGAAGATGATGTGTTGTCACGCTGTGATTGGCTTCTTTCAAATGTTTTTGGCGAGCGTGGAAAGAGGAAGTGGCGACGAATCCTATGCTCTTCATACGCGTGCATGTGATGCTCCTTCGCTGTATCAGCCAGTAGATCATCATCTTCACAGATCCTACGCTCTAAGAGGCGCAAGTGCACCATGGTCATCACACGCCTGCCCACACCTGATCAAACGCTAAGTTTTCCAATTTTTTTTCTTTTTAATTATATAATACATTGTTTTTTTATTTATTTACATTATATATTGTTTTATAAAAATCCTTTTAAATATCTTTTCCTTTACAAAATTTGTTTTAAATTTCTTTTTTTTCCATAAAAAAATATTAAAAATAAAAATATTTATTTTAATTAAATAATTTTATTTGATTTAAATATTTAGTTTAAATTAATTTGTTTAATTATTTAATTAATTATAAATGCTTTTATTAAGTGTTTAAAAAATACTTATCAGGATTAGAAAATTTAATCGAAACTTTATTTTGCCGATTTAATTAATTAGGTTAAAAAACCAATAATTAATTAATTTGGTTTTATTTATTCTATTAACCACAATTAACTTGTGCCCTAATCAGGGTTTACGAGGATCATTCCTACACTGAAAATTTTTCCCTTTTTTCTTTGTGCAGTTTTTCAGGGTTACCATCAGGGTTCGTCAGACTACGCGCCATATCAGATCAAAAAGTTAAGTCCCTAATTTTATTATTATTTTAAATATCATTTTATTTTTGCCTTATAAAATAAATCAGGGTTTACTTTCAAACGTCAATGAACTCCTCCTACACTTACCCTTGTTGTTTATTTTTCCTTTTCCAATTTTTAGGGATAACCAATCGGTCAAAGCTCAAATGTTCGGTAACCCTAAAACCCATTTTTTTTATTATTACTTATGTCAGACTATTTGCTTTATTAGGGTTTTTGTTCTTTTTGCTTTTTCCCCCATCCCCATGGTTTATTATGTAACTGCTCCTGGACTGTATTGTGTGGCCTTGAAGGCACTTAAAACTGTATGCATTATATTACTGCATGGTTAGTAATCTAGGGAGTGATAACTTATGAAATGAATGTAGAATCATTAATTTTTACAAATTAAATTTTCTGAATTAATCACGTGATTGTGCACCCACACTCCTTTTATGGTAACCCCTCTTGTTGCTTGCTGCCTGTTGCCTGTTGCCTTGTTGCTTTGTGTTTTTCAGTGCAGAATAGCCAAGTACCTCGAATACGAGGATACCTCAGCAATGTTGCCCTCGGTTCATTCTTAAGATCATATGTCCCAATGATGCTGCCTTCGATTCGCTAATATGATCTCGTCCCTCGAAGTTGCCTACGAAATGCTGAGGTGTCCTCTGGTTGCCTAAAAAATGATGGCTATTCTGATCCTTCCCTTAGACTACCTGCCCCTCTATGGCCGAGACAGTCTTATGGCGAATGATAATTGCGACGACCCTTCAACCTCCAAATAAAAGGACTTCCTACCCTCTTATGGTATGGATAGCCCCAAAAGGCTAAAAGAATCTTTTTACAAATGTCAAGGTAATTTGCCCTTAATTGCATGCTCTGGTTTAAATTCCTTTTTCTACCCTTTTCTTAAAAACTTCAAAAAGGCTACGCTCATTTACGAGCTAAAGTCCTTATTTTCTTCTTCTACATTTCTAAACTTTTGGTTTCTAAAAGAGAAAAGAAATTAAGAGCCCATGGAAAACCATGGATGCAAAGGGTGCCTTACCCCTTCCCTTTGTATAAATTACCCCCCCGAACTCAGTTTTCTTTTAAAAAGGTTTTTTTTCTGTTCTTTTAGCCTTTCATTAAGTTGGATAAAATAAAAGTCGGTGGAGTATCTTGCTTACCGTACATTTCGTTAAATTCAGTTCACCGTATTACACTCTCCATGCTGTTATTCAAGGGCAAGAAGAGCTCAGACAAAGCGCCGTTAAACTGACCAAGGATGCCCCGACCACTTCTGATGATGGAGGACCAAAGACTGTGGAGGTTCCAGGTGAGGGTGTACCTAAAGTGGTTGACGATCATCACAATGTTATTGACCTTGAGCAAGATGATACTGAAACTTTTAGAATGTATCGTGCTCATGAGGAGCGTCTCAAGGCCATTGAGGTTGCCAAGACTTCTATTTTCAATACTGCTGCTCTGTGCCTGGTTCTTGGGATTGTTATTCCTCCGAATTTCAAGGTGCCCGACTTCGATAAATACAAAGGTGTCACGTGCCCAGAGACTCATCTCCATTCTTATTACCGTAAGATGGCTGCTCATGCTAACAACGAGCCATTGCTTATGCATTTCTGCCAGGAAAACCTTACTGGAGCCCCATTAGAATGGTATATGAAACTCGAGAGGACTTATATTTGTACTTGGGGAGAGCTTGCTGATGCTTTCTTGAAACATTATCACTATAACACTGCTATGGCCCCTAGCCATGCTCAGCTTCAGAATATGTCACAGAAGCCTGAGGAATCCTTCAAAGAGTATCTGGACCGTGAATTGATTGATTTGTTTATGGAAACTTTGAAAGGGCCGTATCTTCAGCATATGATCAGTAGTACTTCTTCTTCCTTCTTGGATGTGGTTATTATTGGAGAACGGGTTGAGAATTGTGTCAAAGTTGGTACAAACCAAGGTACTTCTAGTTGAAGGATAGAAAAACACTTAGAAAGGGGGGGTTTGAATAAGTGTAGCTTTAAAAACTTGACAGATAAAAATAAATTGCACAGTTATTTTTATCCTGGTTCGTTGTTAACTAAACTACTCCAGTCCACCCCCGCAGAGATGATTTACCTCAACTGAGGATTTAATCCACTAATCGCACGGATTACAATGGTTTTCCACTTAGTCCGCAACTAAGTCTTCCAGAGTCTTCTGATCACACACTGATCACTCCAGGAACAACTGCTTAGATACCCTCTAAGACTTTTCTAGAGTCTACTGATCAACACGATCACTCTAGTTACAATCTGCTTAGTTCACTCCTAAGACTTCCTAGAGTATTCTGATCAACACGATCACTCTAGTTACTTACAACTTAATGTAATCAATTCTAAGAGTTTACAAATGCTTCTTAAAAGCGATAATCACAACTGTGATATTTCTCTTAATCGTTTAAGCTTAATCTCACTAATATATTACAACAGCAATGTAGTGAGCTTTGATGAAGATGAAGATTCTGAGTTTTGATTTGAACAGAGTTTCAGCAAGTTAATTTGAATTATTTTGTTCAGGATCGTTAACCTTGCTTCTCATCAGAACTTCATATTTATAGGCGTTGAGAAGATGACCGTTGAATGCATTTAATGCTTTGCGTGTTCCGTACAGCATCGCATTTAATGTTATACGCTTTTGTCAACTACCTCGAGCCTTGTTCACGCTGTGTCTACTGACGTAGCCTTTAGTAGCTTTTAACGTTCCTTTTGTCAGTCGGCGTAGCTTGCCACTTGTACTTTCTTCTGATCTGATGTTTGTGAATACAGCGTTTGAATATCATCAGAGTCAAACAGCTTGGTGCATAGCATCTTCTGATCTTCTGACCTTGAAGTGCTTCTGAGCGTGATACCATCTTCTGAGCTTCAGTGCTTCTGATCTCATGTTCTTCTGATGCTTCCATAGACCCATGTTCTGATTCTGCTTCGACCATCTTCTGATGTCTTGCCAGACCATGTTCTGATGTTGCATGCTGAACCCTTGAGACAAAGCTTCTGAGCGCTGAATTATGCGTACTCTTTATATATTTCCTGAAAGGGAAATTGCATTGGATTAGAGTACCATATTATTTTAAGCAAAATTCATATTATTGTTATCATCAAAACTAAGATAATTGATCAGAACAAATCTTGTTCTAACAATCTCCCCCTTTTTGATGATGACAAAAACATATATAAATGATATGAATTTGCGATCAGAAAGAATAGAAGGCAAAAGACAAATTACACAGCTATAGCATAAGCATATGAATATGTCTCCCCCTGAGATTAACAATCTCCCCCTGAGATAAATAATCTCCCCCTGAAATAAATACTCGAAGAACTTTAATAAAAGACTTCCCTGATTATTTCGGTAGAGACGATCATATAAGCTTCTGTCTTCAGAGAATTCATAGCTTCTGACTTCTGCTTCCACAGGACAGCTTCAGAACTAGAATTTCCTTAGATCCTTAGAACACTCACAGCTTCTGATTCCTGCTTCCATCTAGGACAGCTTCAGAACTTGAATTTCTTTGATCTTCTGAGCATTCACAGCTTCTGATTTCTGCTTCCATTCAGGACAGCTTCAGAACTTGAATTTCTTCGATCTTCTGAACATTCACAGCTTCTGATTTCTGCTTCCATTTAGGACAGCTTCAGAACTTGAGTTTTCTGGATCTTTAGAACATTCGCAGCTTCTGATTTCTGCTTCCCTCGGATAGCTTCAGAGCTTTGAATTTCTACCAACATCACTTCATGCTAGATTTGTATCAGAACATTGTTGAATGTACCAGAGCATCATCTGAGCATCTCTACATCCTGAAATGTTACAGAACAAAAACTAAACGACAAAAGTCAGCATGAACGAGTTAGAACATAAAATGTATGTTAGAACACATTATATGTATCAGAGCCATATAGGCTGAAATAATGTATCAGAGCAAATAATGTATCAGAGCCATAACATTATATGTATCAGAGCAAATAGAATTTTGTCAGATCAAATAGACAAATATGGATCAAATTCTATTTTCAGTGCTTCTGATTCATTCTTCTTTCTTGCTTCTGATCTCTGAAGCTTGACAGCACTCGGCTTGCTTCAGTTTCCATGGTTTTGCTTCTTGTGTTTGCTTCTTGTGTTTTGCTTCAGTTTTCTTCAGTATACCTGCAAAACACTTAAACCATGTAGAACTTGCAGTTCTTGTTAGTGAATGTGTGGGAGCTTTACCCAGCAACTGATAGATTAATCAAATCATTTATCATTTATCTTCTCCCCCTTTTTGTCATAACATCAAAAAGAATATTTCAAAAGATTCAGATGCATAAAACGACAAATAAAATGAAACACACGGAGAAAGAAGTTGATTTCATTGAAGTTTCAAACAGCAGGTTCAGAAGTACATGAAGAAAGGAAAGATCAGATGCACAAAGACAGATGCAACGAGAAGAAAGAAACAACACAGACTCAATCTAAGATGGCCCTAGTCTTGACAAGATCTTGGTCAGCATCTCTTGAACCATATTGTTGTGTCCTTCTTGCCTCACCATGAAAGCACTATACTGATCATTGAGTGAGCTTTGCTCATCCTGTCTCTTCTGAATTTCTTCTAGAGTCCTTGCAAGACGAGAAGATTCACCAGAAGAAGCTTCACCGCTTTCAACCACAGGAATGGCATGTTGATCTGCAGCTTCCATAGATAGATCATTTGCAGGGATTTCCTCAACAGGAACAGTTTTGGCAACATGATCTTCAGCATCTGCTTCTTGCATAGAAGCATCTCCATATTCTGCAGCAGGAATTTCCAAGTCTCCATTCTCAAGTGCCTGAAGAATGGCAGCTAGATTCCTTGGAGCAGAAGGACCTTCAACTACTGGTGGGTCAACAACTTCTGGAATGACCAAGTTTGGATCTTTCTCAGACGGGTTTTCCCTCAGATAGTCAAAGAGAGTCTTGAAGTCTCCTAGCAGAACAGGATAGTTAGGAATAAAGATAACCATATCCCTGCATGGATTTGCTTCCATTTCAGCAGCCAGTCTTAATACTTCCAATTCATCCACAAAGGGCTTCTCCTCAGCAGCAACACAATTTCTGAGAGGATGGTAGTATATACCATTATCTTCCTCCAGAAGGTAACCAGGGTAACCAGGGGCAGCAGCCACTAGTCTTTTCTGTACTCCCATTGCTTCTACTTGAAAATCCTTGCGAAATCTTCTCCAGAGATTTCTTGTAGAAACATCATCCAGACCATTTAGGAATGCATCCTTCAGAAGGTCTAGACTGCTAATCACCTCAAGTCTGAAAAGTTCCAGGTAGGTATAGGGTTCAGGTTCAGGCGGATTGAAGGTGAATTTGTAGTCAGGATAGAGAAGACAGTAAGGTTCGGAATTTTCGATAGGTAAGGGATGAGATATAGAATTTGGAGGTACGGTGGATGAGGAAGAGGGGATATCTGAGAGAATGATTGATGAGGATGGAATATCAGAAATGATGGATTGAGACGAGGATGGAGTGTTTGTAAAGGGAATTGGTGAGAGAGATTTATCAGAAGGAGTTGGGGGAAGAATACTTAAAGGTGTGGGGTTTAGAATGGGAGAGGAGAAGGATGATGGAGAAGGATTTGGTAGGGTGAAGTTTACTTTTGGTTCAGATGGAGGTGATTGGAAAGATGGTTTAGGGACAGAAGGAGGTGGAGTAAAGACCTTTCTGGAGATTTGTACAGAAGAAGAAGAAGATCTGGTTCTGCGAAAGGAATCTCTGATCCTTTTATCTCTTCGTTCTTTAGAGTCCACCTTGTCAGGATCATAGGTGACCCTCAACTTCTTGGCTCTCTCAGCCTCATCTTCTTGTGCCTTTCTTTTTAGCCTTGCCTGACGTTCCTTTTTATCCTTCTTCAGAATATCATCTTTGGATGGAAGTACTCTGCCACGGATCCAAGCAGGATCAACGTCTGATTGCTTCCTCACACAATCTTCCAAGTAAAACTTGACAACTTGATCAAGTTCTTTATGATACAAATATATGAATCCTTCAACAGCAATTCTTCTTGACAGAATGTCAGGAAAGCTTATGCACATAACAGGTACATTCTTAATGACTTCCAGTCCGAACAGATCAACACCATTGAAGATGGGACCTTGAGTTACTCCAAGAAAATGCGAGGCATTACGATTTCTGATGGAGTCCACCACTTTGCTTTCAATCAGAATGTCTGAAATCATCCTTCCGAAAGGAATGGTTGTTCTTGGAATATGAGGGTACTTCGCCCTTTCATCTTCTCTTGACTCAAAGATAGAGGTTTTCAGATTCTCAAATAGAATATGAGAGATGTTGATCTCTATCTTTTTGCCAATGCAGAAAAGAGTATACTTGTGAGTCGGACTGATGTAGGAGGAGCAGCGCATCCTTTTTCTATGGTGAAGAGAACCCAGAATAATCTCAGCCCATACTTTATAAAAAGGCTTTAAGTTGCCCGTAAAATGAGAATCAGTTCCAACAACCGTAGAGATTTGTTTTTCAACTAAAGTCCAGTCAACTGTATGGGGTTGAAACTCAGACCAACCTTCTTCATCATCAAGATTGTACAGCTTTCTGATGAGTTTCTCAGTGATAATCACTTCTTGCCCTAGCACGAATGAAATGATGGCAGTTGGGGTAACTGTTGCATGTACCCAAAAATCCTTTACAAGTTCAGGATAAATTGGACCAACCAATCTATCAAGATATTTAGACCATCCTTGCTCAAAGATTCTTGCATCACACTGAAAGCCATTTGCTTTAAGGTTGTTGACGTCCACAGCCGATTCACATAGAACTTCCAGTTCTTTCGAGGGTATTAAGCATGTTTTCAATGGAGCATCATTTTTGCTTAAACGGTTCTGTGTGGAAGTGATTCTATCTTTAGAGATTGATGAACGAGAAGATGGATTCATTATGATAATGCTTTGAGATCAAATCAAGAACTAGGGTTTGAAGAGAGATGCAACGAAGTGAATGCACAAAAGAGAGAGAAAGAGAGAAAAAGAGGGAATGAAGATGAAGCGGGTTATTTAAAAGATTTAAAAAGAAATCATTATGCATTTAATGAGAAATGACATTAGGAGAGAGAACACAGTAAATGAAATGATTTAATACAGTTACCTAGGTCGGCGTCTTTTCAACTGCACGCTTTGTACAAACCGTACAGACACGTGTTCACCATCAGATAATAGATGACAGCTGTACAATTCAGAATAGACTTTACGCCTTCAGATTCTGATCACTGCTTCTGATCTGATCAACTTTCTCTTTTGGAAACACTCCTTCTGAAGTGTGCTGATATAAATCTGAATGATCTTCTGATCCATTACTTCTGATGTACACAGCTTCTGGAGATTCACTTCTTTGTTCTGCAGCTTCTGATAAGACAAAACTGTATCTGCAGAAATTCTTAAGCTCTTTGTTTTATCAGAAACAAGTTTATCATCAAAACAGAAGTTTATTGATTTGTCCACAATCAATGTTTCAATGTTGTATATTCTGTAGCATTTAGAGCATTCAGAATAATCAAGAAAGAAGCATCAATGCTTTAGAGACAAACAATACAGATGGTTCCAAGACTAATAAACTTCTTTTCTGATTTCCTTCGAACATAGTTTCTTCAACAGATTTAAGAACCAGAACTTGGAAGATAATCTTTCTTCCCTTCAAGTGTTGAGATCAACTTGAGTCCAGGAGACATGTCATGTTGACTTTTATCTTCTTTGTCACCAAGAGAATCTGCAAAAGAAATAGTCTTTTTCTTTGGTACCCACATTTTCTCGGGTCCTTTCTTGTTAGATTTTCTCAAGTTCTGATTGAACTTGGGTTTAACATTGTAAGCAATAGGAGGAACAGCATGATAATTTTTAATGTGAGTTTCATGATATTTCCTAGGTTGTGTCACATGCTTTTTGGTGTGTGTTATGTGAAAACTTTGAGCATGTGAAGTGTGCCTAATATCATGGGAGTGGCCATACTTGAACTGATCATACAATGGCTTGTATGTGATTTTCATTTCATCAACAGGTTCAAGTTTGTATGGGGTTTCACCCTCAAAACCAATGCCTACTCTTTTGTTTCTAGACACAACATATATCATAGAAGCTAGCTGACTTCTGCCAATACTTCTAGATAAGAACTTCCTGAAACTTAAATCATATTCTTTCAGAATATGGTTTAGACTAGGAGTGGATTTTTCTGAATCAGAAGGAGATCCAACATTATTGGATAATTTTAAAAGTTTTTCTTTTAATTCAGAATTTTCCAACTCAAGCTTCTTTGTTTCAAATTCAAATTGCTTTTTCAGCTTTTTGTATTTGAGACAAATCTGAGACTTGAGTTCCAGTAGTTCAGTTAGACCGGAAACTAACTCATCTCTAGTAAGTTCAGAAAATACCTCTTCAGAATCTGATTCTGATGTAGATTCTGATCCGTCATCTTCTGTCGCCATCAGCGCACAGTTAGCCTGCTCATCTTCAGAGTCTGAATCATCTTCTGACTCATCCCAGGTTGCCATAAGACTTTTCTTCTTATGAAACTTCTTCTTGGGATTTTCCTTCTGAAGATTTGGACATTCATTCTTGTAGTGTCCAGGCTCATTGCATTCATAGCACATGACCTTCTTCTTGTCAAATCTTCTGTCATCGGAAGATTCTCCACGTTCAAATTTCTTTGAACTTCTGAAGCCTCTGAACTTCCTTTGCTTGGTCTTCCAGAGTTGATTTAGCCTTCTGGAGATTAAGGACAGTTCATCTTCTTCTTCAGATTCTGATTCTTCAGGATCTTCTTCTCTAGCCTGAAAAGCGTTAGTGCATTTCTTGATATTGGATTTTAATGCACTAGACTTACCTTTCTTTTGAGGCTCATTTGCGTCCAGCTCTATTTCATGACTTCTCAAGGCACTGATAAGCTCTTCCAGAGAAACTTCATTCAGATTCTTTGCAATCTTGAATGCAGTCACCATAGGACCCCATCTTCTGGGTAAGCTTCTGATGATCTTCTTTACATGATCAGCCTTGGTGTATCCCTTGTCAAGAACTCTCAATCCAGCAGTAAGAGTTTGAAATCTTGAAAACATCTTTTCAATGTCTTCATCATCCTCCATCTTGAAGGCTTCATACTTCTGGATTAAAGCTAGAGCTTTGGTCTCCTTGACTTGAGCGTTTCCTTCATGAGTCATTTTCAAGGACTCATATATGTCATAGGCCGTTTCCCTGTTAGATATCTTCTCATACTCAGCATGAGAGATAGCATTCAGCAAAACAGTTCTGCATTTATGATGATTCCTGAAAAGCTTTTTCTGATCATCATCCATTTCTTGCCTTGTCAGCTTTACGCCTCTGGCATTTACAGGAAGTTTGTAACCATCCATCAGAAGATCCCATAGATCACCATCTAGACCCAGAAAGTAACTTTCCAGTTTATCTTTCCAGTATTCAAAGTTTTCACCATCAAATACCGGCGGTCTAGTATAACCATTGTTACCGTTGTATTGCTCAGCAGAGCCAGATGTAGATGCAGGTGTAGGTGTAGACTTTTCACTTTCATCAACCATCTTTTACTGAAGCGTTTTTCTCTTCCTGAATCTTTTTCTAAACACGGTTAAGTGCTTGCACCTTAGAACCGGCGCTCTGATGCCAATTGAAGGATAGAAAAACACTTAGAAAGGGGGGGTTTGAATAAGTGTAGCTTTAAAAACTTGACAGATAAAAATAAATTGCACAGTTATTTTTATCCTGGTTCGTTGTTAACTAAACTACTCCAGTCCACCCCCGCAGAGATGATTTACCTCAACTGAGGATTTAATCCACTAATCGCACGGATTACAATGGTTTTCCACTTAGTCCGCAACTAAGTCTTCTAGAGTCTTCTGATCACACACTGATCACTCCAGGAACAACTGCTTAGATACCCTCTAAGACTTTTCTAGAGTCTACTGATCAACACGATCACTCTAGTTACAATCTGCTTAGTTCACTCCTAAGACTTCCTAGAGTATTCTGATCAACACGATCACTCTAGTTACTTACAACTTAATGTAATCAATTCTAAGAGTTTACAAATGCTTCTTAAAAGCGATAATCACAACTGTGATATTTCTCTTAATCGTTTAAGCTTAATCTCACTAATATATTACAACAGCAATGTAGTGAGCTTTGATGAAGATGAAGATTCTGAGTTTTGATTTGAACAGAGTTTCAGCAAGTTAATTTGAATTATTTTGTTCAGGATCGTTAACCTTGCTTCTCATCAGAACTTCATATTTATAGGCGTTGAGAAGATGACCGTTGAATGCATTTAATGCTTTGCGTGTTCCGTACAGCATCGCATTTAATGTTATACGCTTTTGTCAACTACCTCGTTCCTTTTGTCAGTCAGCGTAGCTTGCCACTTGTACTTTCTTCTGATCTGATGTTTGTGAATACAGCGTTTGAATATCATCAGAGTCAAACAGCTTGGTGCATAGCATCTTCTGATCTTCTGACCTTGAAGTGCTTCTGAGCGTGATACCATCTTCTGAGCTTCAGTGCTTCTGATCTCATGTTCTTCTGATGCTTCCATAGACCCATGTTCTGATTCTGCTTCGACCATCTTCTGATGTCTTGCCAGACCATGTTCTGATGTTGCATGCTGAACCCTTGAGACAAAGCTTCTGAGCGCTGAATTATGCGTACTCTTTATATATTTCCTGAAAGGGAAATTGCATTGGATTAGAGTACCATATTATTTTAAGCAAAATTCATATTATTGTTATCATCAAAACTAAGATAATTGATCAGAACAAATCTTGTTCTAACACTAGTTCTAACAACACTAATGGTAATGGCAAGAAACCGTACTCAGGGTTTGTTAAGAAGAAAGAGGGTGAGACTAGCAGTGCTTCTATTGACAAAGGCAAAGCTCCTGCGTATTCTACTGCTCAACCTTCATATTATCCAATGCCTATTGTTGTTCCTGATCAATATGTTCCTCAGGCATATGCTGCTGCACTTCCGCAACCTTGGGTGGCTAACCAACAACCTTTCATACAACAACAACCGTTTGCTCCTCCTCAAAATCGTCCGTAAAATCCAAGACCTCAAGGTCAAAGAGCTCCACAGAGACAAAGATATCCCGAAAGGCGTATAGACCCAGTTACGATGCCATATGCTTAGCTTCTCCCTCAATTGCTGGCTAATCAGTTGGTCCAACTTCGCGAACTTGGTCCCCCACCTGATCCTCTTTCCCCGGGATATGATGCTAATGCTCGTTCTGAATTTCATTCAGGGGCTCCAGGCCACACGATTGAAAAGTGTAGAGCATTGAAATGCAAAGTTCAGGATCTCATTGATGACAAGATTATTTCATTCACTCCTACTGGTCCTAATGTGTAGAATAATCCTATGCCTCCCCACGCAGGTGCGACCAATGCCATTGAATTATGCAAGGAACAAGTCTTGGTAACTGATGTTGATGAGATTAAGATGTCACTTGCAACTGTCAGAGAACGTCTTCTGCAATAAGAGGTCTTGTGTGAACTCCATGGCTTCTGTTTGCAAATGTTCCTCTAATTCAAAGGAATGTGCAAGATTGAAAGATGAAATTCAGAAGCTGGTGGATGAAGGTGTTCTCAGAGTGGAAAGAGTTGTTTCTAATGAAGATGTGGCTACTTTGGAAATTCCGTACTATCCTGCAAATGTGTCGAGAGCTTAAGGTACTCCTCTGTTGATTCAAGCTCCAAGTACTCCTCTGGTTATTCATTCTCAGGCTCCCTTAACTTCATCTCCTATTTCTTCTTCAGTTGGTGATTCTAAAGTAGTTCCTTAGAGTTATAATGTTATGTATATTCGAGGGAAGAAGCATGATTGTCCTCCGGTGGGTAACTCGAATGTCACTAATATTGCTGGAACTAGTGGTATCACTCGTAGTGGCCGAATCTTTGCTGCTCCACCTCTAGTTCCCAATGAGACCAACAAGGATGTTAATGCTCAGGCTATGGGGAAACAAGTTGTTGTTGATCCGCCTGAATCTCGTACTGCACAAGACGCTGAACATCTTCTAAGAATTATTAAGAAAAGTGATTATAAAGTGATTGATCAGCTTGACCAAACTCAAGCTAAGATTTCCATTTTGTCTCTTTTGGTGCACTCAGAAGCTCACCACGACGCTTTGATGAAGATTCTAAGCTCTAGCCATGTTACTCAAGACATTACTGTGCCTCAGTTCGAAGGGGTTATGACCAATATCGCTGCTGGCAATTGTTTGGGTTTTTGTGATGATGAGCTCCCACCTGAAGGCAGAGCACACAACAAAGCATTGCATATCTCTATTAGGTGTTTGGATACTGTGTTGTCTCGAGTTTTGATTGACACATGATCTTTCCTCAATGTGATGCCTAAGGCCACCTTGTTCAAGCTAAGTATGGATGGGGTTATGATGAGGCCTTGTACTATGAGTGTCAGAGCGTTTGATGGTTCTAGAAGGTCCGTGGAGGGGGAAATTGATTTACCTGTCAAGATTGGTCCTCACACGTTCTATATTGCCTTCTATGTTATGGATATTCGTCCATCGTATACTTGTCTCTTGGGTCGTCCTTGGATCCATGCGGCGGGAGCTATGACATCTACCATCCATCAGTGTTTGAAATTTGTTGTGAGTGACAAAATTATTGTGATCACTGGTGAGGAAGATTTGGTAATCAACAATCTGACAACGTACCGTTATGTGGAGGTGGAAGGAGAAGTGCATGAGACACCTTTCCAAGCCTTAGAAATTGTGTCAGTTGACAAACTTCATGTGGTTGAGGACAAAATGAATTCTGGGGCACCTCTATCATCCTTGAGTGACGCTAAGGCCTTTTTGGAAGTTGGGGTACCTCATGATGCTTGGGGAAAAGTGATTGGCGTTTATGAGAAGTGGGATAAGTATGGTCTTGGATATCAACCCTCCTCCTCTGCCCAGTTCCGCTCAACTCCTGAAAGGAAGGTGATCCCCCTGATCTCCAAACTATTTGTCAGTGCTGGTTCTAGCTCAGAAGGTCAGATTCTTGCGGTGGGTGATGACGATGATAATGAAGATCTCTCCAAGTTTATCTACCAAGCTGCACCCGATCAGGAGCTCAACAATTGGATCATGATGGACATCCCCAAAGTTGTTTTTATGGAAATGTAATTTTTCTGTTTCAATAAGACGTATGCTCTGCCCAAGGCATATTGACAGCTTGTAGAAAAAGGGGCCCCCATATGTTTCAATTTTTGTTTAATGATGAATAAAAATCGCAATTTCGCATACAATTACTCCTCCATTTCTTTCATTTTTTACTTTTATTTTTCAAAAATAAAAATGGCAAATTATTTTTTTTAATTTTTTTTCTTTATGTCGTATTCTAAAGCATGAATCATCCATCGTGTAGATCTGACTCGGATTCCATCAGAAATGATAATGCTACCGTTCCACGTCTTGATATCCTTGAGAATCCAATTGACGAAGATAGTGGGGAAGATTGTGAAGTTCCCGAGGAATTGGCAAGACTTTTAAGACAAGGAGAGAAATCTATTCAGCCACATCAAGAAGCCATAGAAATCATCAACCTCGGTACAGAGAAAGTGAAGAAAGAAGTCAAGATAGGGGCCGCTTTGCAAAGTGATGTAAAGAAGAGGTTAATTGAGTTGCTTCGAGAGTATGTTGATATCTTCGCTTGGTCATACAAAGACATGTCTGGTTTAGACACTGATATAGTTATGCACAGGTTGCCACTCAAGCCAGAATGTCCGCCCATAAAGCAGAAACCGCGAAGAAATCGACTAGATATGGCTCTATAGATCAAGGAAGAGGTTGAAAAACAGTTGAATGCAGGTTTTATATCTGTATGTGAATATCCTCTGTGGATCACGAACATCGTGCCTGTTTTTAAGAAGGATGGAAAGGTGTGTATGTGTGTAGATTATCGAGATCTGAATAGGGCAAGTCCGAAGGATGATTTCCCTCTGCCCCATATTTATGTGCTAGTGGATAATACCGCTCAGTATTCGGTGTTCTCATTCATGGATGGGTTTTCTGGCTATAATCGGATAAAGATGGCTCCCGAAGACATGGTAAAGACGACTTTCACCACTCCTTGGGGCACTGTCGCGGGCGAAAAATCGTTTTGTTCCTCTTTTTTTGTGGATGAGACACCTGATGCCTTCTTTGGGCTCGAGTGCTCAAAAAATGATTTTTCTTTTGTACCGACCAAACTTTTTATTGTTCCCAAAGTAGGAAAAGGAAAAAAGCTGCAATAACCTAAAAAAGTGGGGGAGAGATTCCGGGTAAGAGGGTTGGTTATACGAAGGGAAGGTATTAGCACCCAACGTATCTATAGTACTCTATAGGTTTCTTTGTTTTGTTTATTCCATTCTTGTTGTGGTGGAGGTTCTTGTGAAATAGGTGGGACCTAAGGTGTTTGTTTGATTATGCTCGCAAAGATCATCGCGATCCTCTGCATACATATCCCTTAGAGGGAATCAGAGCATCTGTAGCTCGGGGTCTACGGGTGCTAAGGTTTGAATGGTTTTTTTGTTTTGTTTTGCTCGCCAAGGATCGACCTTGTGCCTACGTATTCTCAAAGGGATGTTGAGAAAGTCAGAGCAATCGTAGTTCCCACTTATGCTAGTGGAAGCAAAGGAAAATAGACAAATGTCGTCTAAATGCTAGATGTATCTAATCTATATCATCACATACATCTGTTTGATTTTGTTTGAAAATCTTTTCATTATAAGCCTGGGGCCATGCCACTTAGGGTGCTTAGAATGATAAAGATGTTTTTGTGTTTAACCAGCCTTGTGGCAAAAGTTTCAATGAAGTCAGCCTTGTGACAAAAACTTTGATTAATCAGCCAGCCTTGTGGCAAAAGTTTCAATGAAGTCAGCCTTGTGACAAAAACTTTGATTAATCATCCAGTACGGTGGTAAAACAGTTTGATTGATTAGCCAGCCTTGTGGCAAAAAAAGTTTGATTGATTGATTGTTTGTGATGATATAGAAGAGATACTCCTAGCATAGAGATGAAAAATGTCTAATCTCCTAGGGTATTTGTTTTGGATATTGGGGATGCTTATAAGAAGCCCGTGGGTCCTTGTACGAAGCCCAAGAGGAGGCTATCCGAGGGTCCTTGCATTGTAAGCCCAAGAGGAGGCTATGGGAGGGACAATCCAGGGTCCTTGCATTGTAAGCCCAAGAGGAGGCTATGGGAGGGTCACTCGTTTGTACAAAGCCCAAGGGGAGGCGTGGTATAGTTAGTTTGAGCTCTTAGAGCGATTTCACCGGGAAACCATACTCTATGTCCTAACCTAAACTAGGGAGATTCTTTGCACGAAGCCCAATAGGAGGCTATGGGGAACCTAGTGTTGTACTAAGTTGAATAAGCATACACATCACACATGTGAACAAACATGAACAAGTACATGAACAAATATGAACAGTTATACATATATGACAAAGTGTGTGTATATAATGGAGTTTATGAAGGAAATATACCTGTAAGCATGATCCATTTGTATACACAGGGCTCGGGACTCACACTCGAGGAGAAGTCCACTTGAGTTTATTCACAGCTATGTAAACAGGTATTTACAAGGGGCTTGGGACTTATACCTACATGGAGGCCCATGGTATTTTTGGGAAGATTTAAAGAAACCTTCATTTTTAGTTTGTTATTCAAAGTTAAAAACAAATTGATTGAGATATGTACAAAAGGCGTACAATGAAATACCTAATTTCATGTACTGGAATGGGTATGTACAAAAGGGGCTTGGGACTTATACCTACGTGGAGGCCCGTGGTATTTTTTATGAAACATGGTTGATTATTTTTAACAGACGCGAGGTTTGAAAAACTGTTTGAAAGTTATTATTTTGAAAGGGTTTTCTGTACAAAGAAAAACTGTAGAAAAAAGGAAAAAAGGAGTGGGTCTTATACTCTCTAATATTCGAGAGGCCCCACATCGTTTTGAAAATCAATTGATCAAATAAAAAGATTTAATCAATAGTTTCTTTTGAAATCAAAAAGAGATGGTTTATCGTTTTTTTGAAAAGAATTGCGATCGCTTGTTTTAAAACGATTTGAAATTGAAAGAAATCAAATTAATCAAGATAAACAAAAAGATTATGCTTAATTAATACCTAAATGATTAGGGCTTGCTCAAAAAATATTTACAAGTGTTTAAGTTTGAAAATCAAATGAAAAATAGTATTTAAAAGTATTAAAAGTACTTAAAAACAAGTCATTTTAAACTCAATTAAAAATATATTAAATGAATCTTTTTTTGTGATTTTTTTGATATTGTCAAAATATGTATATTAAATAAAGAGTGTAAAAAAAATGAAGTGAAAATGATGAATTTTGATTGGTTTAATTAATTGATGAAGTTTGTTAAAAAATGAAATAAAATTAGTTGTAAAAAAAATAGGTTTGGTCCCTAGAGGACTTGAACTCGTGACCCTAAGGTCACCAACCAAAACAATAACCAGCTGAGCCACGCTTGTGGCTTGTTAGTAATACGCGCTTGGTAAAATATATTTTCCAACTAAATTTCAAAACTTATGAACCAAAAAAACGCGCCAAGAACACAATCCCCATTTGAATTTGAATTTTCTGAAAACTAAACCAAATTGAACAAGTGAAAGGTCTATCTTGCTCGTTTTTTCACGAGGAACATGATGGTGCCCTCAAAATTCATTTATTTTCACTCTAAGGGGGTCAATTTTGTGATGAACATGAAGAACCCTAAAACTGAAATTCAATGTGAAATCGTGTATGATCATGTTATGATGCAATTGATTGAGGGTTAATGATCCTCATAGGTGCAGAAACAAGATGGTATGCTCATATTTCATTTATGATGCGTGCAAGTATGAGTTTGAAGTTCAAATGGCTTACCTTCAAAAACGGCAAAAGTGAGAATCGAATTCTGCAATATAGGTGTTACAGAAGTTGTTTGATGATCTGGATAGCTTCAATGGACCATATGGAAGGTGTCTGGATGCTTGGAGTGGATTGAAAACATCTGGATCATTCCATGGAACCCGATCTGCAGTAGAGCCAAGTATGAATTGAGCTTAATGATTCTGAGGTTTCTGGGCATGGATGATGATTGGAATAGTTTACATGAAGTATATGGATGATGTTAGAAGTGATAGTTTGGGCAGATATGGCTTGATGTGAGAATTGGCATGTTAAGGTTCTCTTTATGCAAACATGGTGGTTGAAGAGTGATTCTGAGATTTAGGTGTTTTTGGGGTGTGTGGATGGATCAAACACATCACATTTGATGTTTATGAGATGTTAGAACCCTCACTTTGGCCAGAAATTGCAAGAGATGGAAATTGCAATTCTCCCTCTTTAAAACTCATGAAACTTGCAACTTAAGAAAGAAGAGAGAAAACCTATGATTATGAGGTTTTGGTGTGAATTGAAGAGTGGAAATGACCTCTATTTATAAGCCAAAGTTTCTGAATACAAAGCTCCTGCAAGTTGATCAAGAATGATGATTTGGCTTAAGAGATAAAATGAAATCTTTCACATTAAATGCAAATGGTTAAAGTAACTAAACCATGGTTATTTTGGCCAAGCTTCTTATCTCTTTCCATTCTGATCTCAAATCAGAAAATATCATTCAATCATTGATTTGGTGTGTCATTGCTTGAATTATAGGCCATATAGTATTGAACTTAGTGAAAATGGCTTGTAATTTCATGCATAATGACCTCTAATTGCAAAATTCAAAACCATAGCTACACTCCATATTTTTTCATGCTCTTGGACATTTTGGAAAGCTCATATTACACACTTCAAAACCCTAGTTGAAAGTTTCTTCAAGATCCTTAAGGAAGTGGGTGAAAAAGATCCATGAACTTTGAGAAAAATGAAGTTTCAAGTGAAATTTTCCAAAGATGCCAACTTTGAAGCTCCATATCTCTTAAATGGTTGATCTTATGGAAAAAATTTATATGTGTCAAAGTTGTTTATTGGATCAAAATCCACAACTTTCATGTTGGAAGTTTTTTTCAGTTTGTAGGTGAAATTTTGAGTTATTCCCCTCCAAAGTTTGGAAAAAACCATGAAAAACACTTAGAAAAATTTTCTAAGTATGAAAGTCAAACTTTTGACTTTTTGATTCTTGATTGATTTTCTTGATTTTTCTTGATCAAATGACTTCTCATATCATATATTGATGATTTAAAACTTCAAAAGTCATGGTTGACCAAAATTCCCAAAAGTCAAAGGTGTTCTTGTACAGTTGACTTTTTCAGACGAATCGCGTTTCTGGAGATTTCAAATGAAACAGGCTACCCTCACCAAATGAATGGTATGAATGGATCATATTGAAGCATTAGAGGATATTGAGCCATGGTTTGAGTTGTGGCACCATGTTCTGATTAAAAAGTCAGTTATTCAGTGAATTAGGTCAAAAAACCCTAATTGTCGACCTGATGAAATTGATGACTGTGGATCTTGAATTGAGACACAATCTTCATTGGATATTGTCATAGGGATTATTTGAAGATGATTGAAACCTTTGATTGACTTCCTGGGGATTTTTAGGGTTTCCCAAATGTGATCCCTGATTTCAGTCCCTGATAGTTCAAAACCCTGATCTGAGGATTTGTCTGATCAATCTTTGTGTAGGAGATGTCTTGAGCTAATGGATTAGGTCAAAATGATGTACTTGGGGTCTTGATATCATGTCCCAAGTCATTAGGTCAAATCCTGAGCAAAAGTCAAGAGTATGCTATCTTCAGTCAAAACCCTAATTCAGTCGATTCAGAGCCTTTGAGCTTGTTGAAATGAATCTCTGAGGACCAAATGTTGATCGTTGATGAAGATGATTCGTTTGAAATGAAGGGAGAACAAAACCCTAATTGATTTGTTACTTGTACTGATGAGTGATTTCTTGATTAAACCCTGTTGAGTCACAATTAACAAACACAAGCTATGCAATTTGTTAGAGATGCAAATGATGCATATGCAAATGATATGAGGTGGTATCTTAGGTCAAAAATTGGGGTATGACAGATGCCCCTATTTAAGTTTCTTCAACCTGAGACATGAAGATTGAAAATCTTCATTTTGATAGGGTGGAAGAGACTTAAATATCAGAAGACGCGAATTTTGGACCTAAGATACCAAAATTGCGAATGATGCAAGGATATATTTACCGAGGGGATATCAAGAAATGACTCCACTGGGGAAAAGAGATCGGGAAGGATGTCCCAATCCGTTTTAGGAAGAGAATCCGTTTTTTCTCTTTTCGGGAAAGCAAGTGTATGCTTCACCGGGGAATGATAGCTTTGTAAGAAAAGCTTACCTATCGACATTATCGACTATCAGCTTGGGGATAGACTTGTTTAATAATGCGAAGGTGAAAGGTATGAAACTGTGTTACCGACTATCAGCATGGTGATAGACTTGACAAGGTAAAAAGAGTTTCAAAGGTTCGGTTAATATTACCGACTATCAGCATTGGGATAGACATGTTTAATAATATAACCAGAACAAAAGATTACCGACTACCAGCCTTGTGATAGTGGTTTTGAAGACTTGATCAATTATCAGCCGAGTGATAAAATGATCTCGGAGACTTTGCTAGGGAAATTACTGGTTATTCAGCCTTGTGAACAGTAATAAGGCCCTGATTTGTCAAATGGTCTTCATGATTGATTTCCTAGAGAGGAAAAGTCTTTTGAAAGAGACATAAGCTGCTCAGATGATGAGGCTATTGCTTATGGTTTGTTTTTCACGACTCTGTTTGATGGAATCGGAATTTGAATCTTTTGGTAAAGACAAGGTTCTATCCAAGAATGAATTGGAAAGAAACAGTCAAACAAGACTTTGTACCCAATGAGGAATGAACTCAAAATGGGATTTTCTCCTTCGTTTTGAGAGGAGAAAACTAAAGCAACCTTCTTCCACGAGGAATGATCTCAGTGGGGAATTGGAGAAAGAAGATGTTCTTTCTGCTTATGGGTGACAACCTACTGGAGAGATGACATGCCCATACCTGTTTCTTTTTCCTTCTTTTCTTTCTCTTTTTTTTCTTTTTTTTCTTTTCTTTTTTTTTTTTTTTTTTTGAGGATAGATATATCCTAAACAAGTAATTTTAAAGCAAACATTGAAAAAATGCAAGAATGCATAAATGATGCAAATATGTATGAATGATGAATGTCATGAATGTCGCATGCATGCTAACAATACTGACAGACAGAGGAGTATATACTGGAGAGGGACCGACGTCGCAATACAACCAGATACTTGGCAAATGTTCTTCAACACGGTGTAGATAACACAGGTGATGAATATGCTGCATGTTTTAAACTTCTCTGGGGAAGATAAGCATCTTTTCTTATTTGAGATGGAGGAACTTCTTCACTGGAGATGAAAGAACTTCTTCACTGGGGATTGGAAGTCTTCGTCACTAGGGATAAAAGACCTTCTTCACTGGGGATAGAAGAGCTTCTTTACTTCGAGGGGTAATTGCTTCAAGAATTCTTTTCTGGGACAAGAATACCGTTGTCTCATCATCTTCTTTTTGGGAAAACAAACAATTCTGAAGGATAATCTTTGGTTCATCCTATGGAGATAGTTGTTGATGTTCCTTCTGTTGTTCACAACTCAAAGGAGAGTTTCGCTTTTATTTTGAAAAAGTGAAGTGAAGTAAATTCATTTAAAACTTATTTTTTCCTTTTTTGTTTCAAAAGCGAATAACACAATTAAAGCGTCATTTTGCAAGCTGAAAGAAATTAAAGATTGCAAACAAATGGGCACAAGGCTCAAATTTATTTAATAGGATGGAAATCAGCTAAAGGCGTGATTCCATGGAGTATTTACAAAAGTTGGAAACGGTAATTATGCGGAAAAGGCTACATTGAAAGCAATAACCACTATTCCCTTAACAACTTTGAGTTCCAACTGTGTTTGTCGCTTCAGATTGGCGATGATTTGATTGAAGATCCTTTGATGAAAAAGACTCCTCAGGTGACGAAGTACATACTGATGCAGTTACTTTGTCATAAATCCCTAATTTTTGCCTAGATTGCCCTTTCAGGTTTTTCAATCTACCAGGATGATTTTTTTTCTGTTTATTGTCTCTAATTCTTGCCTGGACCGCCCTTTCGGGTTTTCAGTCCACCGAGACGCTCATTTTTGCCTAAGTCGCCCTTTGCGGGTTTTCGACTTACCGAGCTGTTCTTTTGTATTTTTTAGACAAAGTATTTCTTGACTGCATCAGCATTCACAGGATGTGGGAGTTCATCACCATCCATGGTTACCAGAGTCATGGTGCCGCCAGAAAATGTTCTTTTGACAACATACGGGCCTTCGTAATTAGGAGACCATTTGCCCCTAGAATCTGGTTGAAAAGACAAGATCTTTTTAAGCACGAGGTCGCCTTCTTGAAATTCACGAGGTCGAACCTTTTTGTTGAAAGCTTGTTTCATCCTTGCTTGGTATAACTGTCCATGGCATAGAGCAGTCATACGTTTCTCTTCGATTAAATTCAACTGATCGTATCTGCTTTGACACCATTCAGCCTCTGATAACTTAGTCTCCATGAGGACTCTCATTGATGGGATTTCAACTTCTACGGGGAGTACAGCTTCCATGCCGTATACTAGAGAAAAGGGAGTTGCCCCTGTTGAAGTACGCACTGAAGTACGGTACCCATGTAAAGCAAAAGGCAGCATTTCATGCCAGTCTTTGTAAGTGACGACCATTTTCTGGACGATCTTCTTAATGTTCTTGTTGGCAGCTTCAACCGCGCCGTTCATTTTTGGTCTGTAAGGAGAAGAGTTATGATGCTCAATCTTGAATTCCTCACACAATTCTTTCATCATTTTGTTATTTAAGTTTGAACCATTGTCAGTAATGATCTTGCTGGGAACACCATATCGGCAAATGATGTTATTCTTGATAAACCTCACAACCACTTGTCTTGTAACATTGGCGTAAGATGCTGCTTCGACCCATTTGGTGAAGTAATCAATTGCTACTAAGATGAAACGATGACCATTTGAAGCCTTTGGTTCGATCATTCCAATCATGTCAATACCCCACATGGAGAAAGGCCACGGAGATGAGAGAACGTTGAGTAGAGTCGGTGGCACATGGATCTTATCTGCGTAGATCTGGCACTTGTGACATCTTTTCACGTGTTTATAACAGTCTGATTCCATTGTCAACCAATAGTATCCTGCTCTTAAGATCTTTTTGGACATTGCATGCCCATTTGAATGAGTTCCAAAGGACCCTTCATGCACTTCATGCATTAACATGTCTGCTTCGTGTCTGTCCACGCATCTGAGCAAAACCATGTCGAAGTTTCTTTTGTATAGCACTTCTCCGTTCAGGAAGAAACTGCCAGAAAGCCTCCTTAGAGTTTTCTTATCTTTGTTTGATGCCCCAAGCGGGTACTCTTGAGTTTGAAGGAAGCGTTTGATGTCGTGGAACCACGGTTTATCATCGATGACTGCTTCAGTTGCAAATACATAGGCGGGCCTTTCAAGGCGCGTAATTCTGACTTTAGGCACATCATTCCAGTGACTGACTTTGAACATGGAAGATAGAGTAGCCAAGGCGTCTGCCATTCGATTCTGATCTCGAGGTATATGATGCAATTCAACCTTGTTGAAGAAAGTCAACAGACGTCTTGCATAATCTCTGTAAGGAATCAAGCCAGGGTGGTAAGTTTCCCACTTGTCTTTGATTTGGTTGATCACAAGGGCTGAATCTCCATATATGTCCAGGATCTTGATCCTTAAGTCAATGGCTTCTTCGAGACCCATGATACAAGCTTCATATTCTGCGATGTTGTTGGTACAATCAAATAGTAATCTGGCAGAGAACGGGATATGAGTACCCTTGGGAGTGATGATTATTGCCCCAATTCCATTGCCAAAAGCGTTTACTGCTCCATCAAAAATTAGGCCCCATCTGGATCCAGGCTCAGGACCTTCTTCAGGTAACGGTTCGTCACAATCTTTCATCTTCAAGTACAAGACATCTTCATCAGGAAAGTCAAACTTGAGAGATTGATATTCATTAATTGGTTGATGCGCCAAGTGATCGGCGAGAATGCTTCCTTTGACCGCTTTTTGAGCATGGTATTCAATGTCATATTCGGATAACAGCATTTGCCATCGGGCAATCCTTCCTGTTAAGGCAGGCTTTTCAAAGACATACTTGATCGGATCCATTTTGGAGATTAACCAAGTAGTATTGTTGATCATGTATTGGCGGAGACGTTTTGAAGCCCAGGCCAAAGCACAACATGTTTTTTCGAGCATGGAGTAACGAGACTCACAGTCTGTGAATTTTTTACTCAGGTAATAGATGGCATGCTCCTTCTTACCAGTTTCATCTTGCTGTCCAAGCATACAGCCCATGGATTCTTCCAACACAGTAAGGTACATGATTAGTGGTCTTCCTTCAACTGGAGGAATCAATATTGGTGGTTCTAACAGGTACTCTTTGATACTGTCAAACGCTTTCTGGCAATCTTCAGTCCATACAACCCCTTGATCTTTGCGGAGAAGCTTGAAAATTGGCCCACAAGTAGCAGTCATTTGAGAGATAAATCTGGAGATATAGTTCAATCGTCCGAGAAATCCTCTTACTTGCTTTTCAGTTTTTGGTGCAGGCATCTCTTGAATAGCTCTGACTTTGTCGGGATCTACTTCAATACCTCTTTGGCTGACAATGAAACCCAAGAGTTTTCCAGATCTAACCCCAAAAGTACATTTGTTAGGATTCAAGCGAAGCTGATATTTCCTTAGTCGTTGAAACAACTTCAAAAGGTATTCAATATGTTCTTCTTCTGTGCTGGACTTGGCTATCATGTCGTCCACATATACTTCAATTTCTTTATGCATCATGTCATGAAAGAGAGTAGTCATTGCCCTTTGGTAAGTTGCGCCTGCATTCTTTAATCCAAACGGCATCACTTTGTAGCAAAAGGTACCCCATGGGGTGATGAAAGATGTCTTCTCCATGTCTTCAGGAGCCATTTTGATCTGATTATAACCAGAGAACCCGTCCATGAAAGAAAAGACGTTGAACTTAGCGGTGTTATCAACCAGCATGTCAATATGTGGCAATGGAAAGTCATCTTTTGGACTGGCCTTGTTCAAGTCACGGTAGTCAACACACATTCTGACTTTGCCATCTTTCTTCGGAACTGGCACTATGTTGGCCAACCATTGAGGATACTCAGAGGTGACAAGAAAACCTGCGTCGAGCTGTTTCTGAACTTCCACTTTGATCTTGTTAGCCATGTCAGGGTGAGTCCTTCGCAATTTCTGCTTAACTGGCGGACATTCTGGCTTCAATGGCAAGTAATGCTGAACAATATTGGTATCCAACCCAGGCATGTCTTGGTAGGACCAGGCAAACACGTCAACATATTCTTTGAGAAGGTCTGTCAACTTACTCTTGATATCAGCATCAAGCAGCGATCCAATGGTCACTTCTTTTTTGTCTTCTTCAGAACCCAAGTTGATTTTTTCTAAAGGCTCTTTGTGAGGCAGAATGGCTCTTTCCTCGTGCTTAAGTAATCGAGAGATCTCGTCCGGGATCTCCTCTTCTTCCTCTTCTTCGGCTTCGAACACAGGAAACTCAAAGTTGGGAGAGGGCATAGGGTTATTGCATTCAATGGGTTTATCAATAGTAAATCTGCACATGTGATTTATATTTATTTCAGAAAATTTATGAATGCAGGAGTGTATGCAGATTTTTTTTTTTTTTTGAAAGTTTTTTTTTTATTTTGGTTTTTTAGGATTACCATTTCCAGAAAAAGCAAAAATAAAACGTATAATATAGGGAATTCAAAATGACACTTTATTTATGATTCATTTTTTGAAACAAAGCCCTAAACACAAACTCATTTGTCTTGGGCAGGACAAAGAGGGAAACTTTTAAAACAAACCCCTATACACAAAGTTATTTGGGCGGAATATTTAAAAGCAAAGCCCTATAAAACATCTCTCTGCTTTGGGCAAGGCAGGAGGTCAAAATAACAGCGAAATGATTACTTTGAGCGGCGAACAACATTCGGAACTTCGACAGCTTTCCAGTAGCAACGAACTCCTCTGTGTATTATGTATTCAGGAAAATTCTCCTCAGATTTATCTTCAGTATTGACATTGACCGCGGATCGAGCAGGATTTGAAGGTCCTGGTTTGTCACCCTTGTTCTTTGTAGAGTTGAAACGGTCTTCTTCTACTTCTTGAAGAGCATAAGACGAGTCACAATCTTCAGAATTTTCAGGATGTATTTCCCAGTCTTCAGGATGAAGAGACTCATTGTCAGCGACACTTTCCGAGTCAGTTGCGGGACCATCTTCCCCTTCATCTTCAAAAATGGCATTTATGTGATAATAACCACCTTCAGGATTATAAACCTTGGCAGGTGCATTGAAGCCGAAATCTTCAGTAATTTCAGGCTGCTGAGAAAATTGACAAGGCTGATAAGCCTCTTCTGGTTGACTATTATATTCGAAGGAATCTCCCCATCCAGTTGGTTGGATATCCTCAATCGCAATCTTGTAAATTTCAGGTGCAGTGTATTTCACCATATAATCAAATTTTCCACTTGGTTGTCCCAAGGTGTCCCAGATCTCTGCAGGAACAGGCTCAGTTTCTTTGCCTTTGGGTTTCTCCGAAGGAGGATATGGTTCTTCCTGAGATATATATCCCGAGTCATTGAGATAACATTTCCATTCTTCTTCAGGATCAGGTAGACCTTCTTCGATGCATTCTTCGATAAGGACATTAACCTCTTGAGGAATTGGGTTAAGGAATCCTCCACTAATGAATGTTTCTTTGATCAGACGAAGGGTTTCATCCTTCTTGGTGCAGTTTGAGAATGTTGATGAACATCCGAGTCCTGCTCTAGTTTCATTCTTGGTCGGGATCACAACTTGCCCCCAACCAGTGGTAGTTCCATCTTTCACTACTTTTACTGCCTCTTTGTAAGAAGAGATTGATGCTTTCTTCTTGGAAGATTCGTCTTCTAAAGAGAGACCTTGGAACGGAGTTCCTTCCACATCATCAGCACTGATAAAAGAGAAATTGGATAAATGGCTCACCATCAAGGCTTGTTCTCCACTTATCGTTACCAACTTTCCATTTGTTACAAACTTTAACTTTTGATGGAGCGTAGAAGTTACTGCCCCTGCTTCATGGATCCATGGTCGTCCTAACAAACAGCTATAAGCAGCTTGAATGTCCATGACCTGGAAGGTGATTTGAAATATATGTGGACCAATTGTCATGGGAAGGTTGACTTCACCGATAACATATTTTCGCGATCCATCAAATGCTTTGACAACTACACCACTGAACTTCATAGGCATTCCTTGGTATGACAAGCGAGCAAGAGTCGTCTTTGGCATCACATTCAAGGAAGATCCGGTGTCTACCAACACATTGGACAAAGAGTCTGACTGACAGTTCATAGAAATGTGCAAAGCAAGATTGTGATTTTTACCCTCCTCGGGGAGTTCTTCATCACAGAAGCTTAAATTGTTACAAGCTGTTATGTTGGCTATTATCCCATCAAAGTGATCAACAGTCACATCATGGTCTACAAAAGCTTGATCTAAGACCTTCATCAGGGCTTCCCTGTGGGCTTCTGAGTTTAACAGCAATGAAAGTATTGAGATTTTTGAAGGAGTCTGCATAAGCTGATCCACAATTTTGTATTCACTTCTTTTGATAAGCTTCAAAATTTCGTCAAAGTCAGGATTGACATTGGTTCCACTGGACTGACCAACATCAGCGTTTGTATTACTGACAGGAGTTTCCTCAGGATTCCCCACTGGTGTATTGACAGGATTTTGTCCGGTTGTAGGAGCAACAGGCTGCTTTGGAGGTAGTGGAGTATACACACGTCCACTTCTTGTTACTCGACTCACATCAGCGATGTTTACAACAGATGAGAGAGTTGGTAAAGGAACTTCTTGTCCATCCTTTATCATTGTTGCATTGTAGTTGTATGGAACTGCCTTGTCAGAGTCATAAGGAACAGGTCCAGGTAGACAAATGATCAAAGGAGCAATAGGAACCTTTGGCTTGTTGTAAGTAACTTCTATGCGTTCGGGCATGTTGAAATGAGGAACGATGACGTTAACTTTAGGCATTTCCGAGTTGATATCTGAGACTAAAAGCTCATGCGGATAACATCCTATCATGTTAACTTCATTTTCATCCCTATTTTTGTAGATCTCAACAGTACCATTATCTAGCAAAACTTGGAGATCTCTTCTCACAATCGAACACCCGTGAGGATCCACACAACATATTCTACAGGAACCGTATTGATGCTGGCGAAAATTCGGCCCCCGACAAAGAGTAGCGTGCATTTGTACCAAATCTGCTCTTGAGAAGTTGATATTATAGACTCGGTATTGGCCAGGACATCCATATACCATGTTTACAACATGCCCTCCATGATTGGGCAGCGGATTTGCTTGCACATTAGGGTTCAAATTTCTGAAAGAGAGAAGATTAGATCTAACCAACCTCTGAACTTCATATTTCAAAGCTATGCAATGCTCAAGATCATGGCCAGGTGCTCCTTGATGATAAGGGCATGAGACCTCAGCTTTGTACCACCATGGAAGTTTCTCAGGTACTGGTGGTGGTGCTCTAGTTTGAACGAGACCTTTTTCAATCAAGGCAGGGTACAATTCTGTGTAAGTCATTGGAATCGGATCAAACTGTGGAGCTCTTTGTACACGATTCTGATTGTTGTTAAGTTGTTGAGCCTGTTGTCGAGGCTATTGTTGTTGAAACTGCGGGGTAAATCCCGGATTTGGCGCTGTATTAACGACTGGCGCAATAGCAGAAACCTGTTGTTGACGACTGACATTTCCTCTTGGCCTCCCTTGGGATACCATGTCAACACTTTGTTCTTTCTTCTTTGGGAAACCACTTCCGAACTTTTTGGTTCCGCTTGAAGATCCACCTTCTTTAGTCAGACGTCCGGTTCGGACTCCTTCTTCTAGACGCATCCCCATGTTTACCATTTCGGTGAAATCACTTGGAGCACTAGCAATCATGCGTTCATAATAAAACGGACTGAGAGTATTCAAAAAGATCTTTGTCATCTCTTTCTCTTTTAATGGTGGATTAATCTGAGCAGCAGTTTCTCTCCATCGTTGGGCATATTCTTTGAAAGCTTCATGATCTTTCTGAGCCATGGATCGAAGCTGATCTCTGTCGGGAGCCATATCCGAGTTGTATTTGTATTGTCGGACAAAGGCCTCTCCTAGATCGTTGAAAGTTCGAATATTGGTGCTATCCAAACCTGTGTACCACTTCAGTGCGGCACCAGTCAAACTGTCTTGAAAGTAATGGATAAGCAACTGATGATTATCTGCATAAGTAGACATCTTTCTGGCATACATCACGAGATGACTTTGTGGACAAGAACTACCTTTGTACTTCTCAAAGTCAGGGACCTTGAACTTAGCCGGTATTTGTACACTGGGAACCAAACATAGTTCCTGGGCATTCTTTCCAAACAAATCTTTCCCACGAATAGCCTTGACTTCCAATTGAATCTTGTTGAACTGTTCTTGGAGATCTTCCACAAGGTTACGCTGATTTGTGCTATCACCTTGATCATGATAAATCTCATTGCCATCATAAGGAACAGTGTGAATCGTAGGGGTCGGAACTGTCATAGTGGGTTGAGAGAGTGCCATAGTGATTTGGGAAAAAGTTACCCCTGAATGTGGAATAAACGCCGAACCTTGTGCAGTAGGCGCTTCAGTTGTAGCTGTTTGAACCCCAGAGAAATTATGGCGGAAACCTGTACCAAAACTGAAAGGCGGGCCCCAACCTTCTGGCATGGAGAAAGATGGAATACCGAATGCAACTGTAGAAACTGGAGTAGTGACTTCAGATGTTACCGTTGCTTGACTGTTGGGTGGCGGCGGCTGATTCTGTGCGGCCATTAAAGAGTCAACCAGAGTAGTGAGACTTTCCAATTTTTCCTGAAGGGTGGTCACCGTACCACGGAGCTCAATATTCTCTTGTTCAGAGTGTTCCATTACTCTTCTTCTGCTTGAACGAGTATTGTATCTGTGATCTGATTGCGAGCGCGGTCGAGAAACTTTGAGACGCGACAGCTTGACGATCTATTGGAGAAAGATCCAAAAGATAAGACTCTATACAACAGACTCGATATGCAGAAAGATGTATGCAAAAAAGAAATTTATGATTTTTCCAAACATTTTAAAGATTATTTCCTTGCAAACATTTGAACACAAACAATTCTTTTATTGAAATAATGGGAAATGTTACAACATTGGAGCGTAGCTCCTTACAGAATCAAATGATACATGAAAATCTAAACAAATCCTAAACATCTTCATCAGACGAAGAACCAAATGCGTTGTGCAGCTTGAGCTTCATGATTTCTTTCCCATAGTAAGCTTTCAACTCGGCCTTTTCAGCTCTCAGCTTGTCAACAACATTCTTCCAATTGTCAGGCATCGGAGCGTTGCTTGTCGAGGCTTCAGGATTTTTCTTGCTTTCTTTGATGTATCTTTTGATTGCAGCGTCTTTCCGACGGATCTTCTCATCTTTGCTCATGAGCCATCCATCCTGATAATAGAGAGTTTCTTCGTGATCTTTCACTCTTTTCTTCAACTTTCTATTTTCCTCATCAGTTTTATGAAACTTTTCTTCCCAAGAGTCCTTTTCTAACCTTATCTTGGCTAAGATTTCCTGGTACTTTTCTACAGTGTTAATGGGAACATTGGGTAGTTGAGACACTACAGGGAACATGGGTTTTTCATAATCATAAGGCATTTGAAACTCCCTTGCTCTTTTCTTTACCCAACAAGTATAGGCGTCCGTAGCAATGCAATTTCTTATCTCACCTTTTCCTTTCCATCGGACGTCGTACCAAGCTCTCACCATTCTTGTTTTCAACCCTTGAGGATCCTCCCCTTCTTGGTAGAAGTAGCTTTCCACTGCGAGACCAACAGGTTTAACTGAATTTGCATACCCGAGTTGTCGTCGGGCTAGGACCGGATTGTAGTTAATTCCTCCTTGTGTACCAATGAGGGGTACATTGGCGAATTCTCCACAACTATCAATGATTTCTGTGCCGCAGCGAGCCAGAGTATACCAATGGATATCATTATTAGTAAGGGACATAAGTCTTCGAGGCCAATGCAAACCTTCTCGGTTTTCCATGAAAATAGGAGACTTAGGTAAGTGTGAAACAATCCATTTGTACAAAAGAGGTGCACAACATACAATGATTCCACCACCTTGGCGATTTTTGTGATGAATAGAGAAATACATGTCACCAAGCAAAGTCGGAACAGGATTTCCATTCAGAAAGATCTTTATGGCGTTGATATCAACAAAGTCGTTGATGTTGGGAAACAGAACCAACCCATAGATGAGCAAGGCTAATACAGCTTCAAAAGCTATCATGCTACCAGTGTCAATGAAATCAAAAGCTTTCTTTATTAGAAACTGCGAAGTCAAACCCGGAAGGTTTCCTTTGGTAGTCCAATTACTTTCTATTTCAGATTTCTTCAAGTGGATACTTTCTGCAATGACTGGTGACTTAGGAATGGCTTCCAAACCATTGAAAGGTATTTTGTCAGACACAGGAATACCCAAAAGATTGGCATATTCTTCCAAGGTTGGTACCAACTGATAGTCTGGAAAGGTGAAACACCGGTAGACGGGATCATAGAACTGAACCAGAGTTTTGAGAAGTCCTTCATCAACATGAGTGTTCAAGATAGGCAAAAGCTTTCCATGGCTTTTCCTAAAATCGGAAGGATCTTGTACAAAAGATGCTAACTCTTTCAGCCTTTCCACATTAGGCATTTTGAAATCATACTTTTTGGTATGCCTTTTTACCCACTCCATAACTTAATCCTATAATGTTTGCAAAGAAAATTCTCTAAATTTTTTGGAAAAATCATGTTTTTATGGGAAAAGATGGGTTTTTAATGAATGTATGAATGCATGGATGCGTGGATGCCACATATTCAAACATGGTAAAGCAAACATGGTAGTTCAAACATGGTAACGCAAACATGGTACTACAAACATGGTAATTCAAACATAGTACACATAGGTTCAAAGGTCCAGCGTCACGAGCATGAGGTCAGAGAACCAAACATGGGATAGTACTAGGGTTTATCACCTGCAAAACATGTTCTACTGATACGTCAGAGTCTACATTTTTCTTTCGGATATTACCGGCTTGCACAACTGAACTTGTGAGCTAGAAATATTCTCAAGAAAAACTCGTTTGAGTGTGGTTCTCCGCATGACAACTATCCAAGTCTTCACCTGGATCGTTTCTGCACCACGTCCTAATAAGGCCAGGATGGGTTGGGGTTCTACAGCCAACTCAGCTTCTACAGTTCAATGAAAGCAATAATGTCTTCGCAACTGAACTTGCTAAACATATACTACAAACAAGGAACCTCCACTGAGCGGAAGGATTCTCATGCTGACTTTTTAAGGACTGAACTCCTTGTATGCCATACATGACTATACCCTCCACCTAATTCTTATGTGTACTTAATCCGGGTTAGGATTTGTCCATAATGTATCACTTGTAACAGAATCACACAAGTAACAGAACCAAGGAACCACACATGTAACAAGAATAAAATAAAAACATAACAAATAGAAATAACCCTTTCTTTGGAAACAATAAAAAGATGGTTCCCCAGTGAAGTCGCCATTTTTCTGTCGCGGGCGAAAAATCGTTTTGTTCCTCTTTTTTTGTGGATGAGACACCTGATGCCTTCTTTGGGCTCGAGTGCTCAAAAAATGATTTTTCTTTTGTACCGACCAAACTTTTTATTGTTCCCAAAGTAGGAAAAGGAAAAAAACTGCAATAACCTAAAAAAGTGGGGGAGAGATTCCGGTTAAGAGGGTTGGTTATACGAAGGGAAGGTATTAGCACCCAACGTATCTATAGTACTCTATAGGTTTCTTTGTTTTGTTTATTCCATTCTTGTTGTGGTGGAGGTTCTTGTGAAATAGGTGGGACCTAAGGTGTTTGTTTGATTATGCTCGCAAAGATCATCGCGATCCTCTGCATACATATCCCTTAGAGGGAATCAGAGCATCTGTAGCTCGGGGTCTACGGGTGCTAAGGTTTGAATGGTTTTTTTGTTTTGTTTTGCTCGCCAAGGATCGACCTTGTGCCTACGTATTCTCAAAGGGATGTTGAGAAAGTCAGAGCAATCGTAGTTCCCACTTATGCTAGTGGAAGCAAAGGAAAATAGACAAATGTCGTCTAAATGCTAGATGTATCTAATCTATATCATCACATACATCTGTTTGATTTTGTTTGAAAATCTTTTCATTATAAGCCCGGGGCCATGCCACTTAGGGTGCTTAGAATGATAAAGATGTTTTTGTGTTTAACCAGCCTTGTGGCAAAAGTTTCAATGAAGTCAGCCTTGTGACAAAAACTTTGATTAATCAGCCAGCCTTGTGGCAAAAGTTTCAATGAAGTCAGCCTTGTGACAAAAACTTTGATTAATCATCCAGTACGGTGGTAAAACAGTTTGATTGATTAGCCAGCCTTGTGGCAAAAAAAGTTTGATTGATTGATTGTTTGTGATGATATAGAAGAGATACTCCTAGCATAGAGATGAAAAATGTCTAATCTCCTAGGGTATTTGTTTTGGATATTGGGGATGCTTATAAGAAGCCCGTGGGTCCTTGTACGAAGCCCAAGAGGAGGCTATCCGAGGCTCCTTGCATTGTAAGCCCAAGAGGAGGCTATGGGAGGGACAATCCAGGGTCCTTGCATTGTAAGCCCAAGAGGAGGCTATGGGAGGGTCACTCGTTTGTACAAAGCCCAAGGGGAGGCGTGGTATAGTTGGTTTGAGCTCTTAGAGCAATTTCACCGGGAAACCATACTCTATGTCCTAACCTAAACTAGGGAGATTCTTTGCACGAAGCCCAATAGGAGGCTATGGGGAACCTAGTGTTGTACTAAGTTGAATAAGCATACACATCACACATGTGAACAAACATGAACAAGTACATGAACAAATATGAACAGTTATACATATATGACAAAGTGTGTGTATATAATGGAGTTTATGAAGGAAATATACCTGTAAGCATGATCCATTTGTATACACAGGGCTCGGGACTCACACTCGAGGAGAAGTCCACTTGAGTTTATTCACAGCTATGTAAACAGGTATTTACAAGGGGCTTGGGACTTATACCTACATGGAGGCCCATGGTATTTTTGGGAAGATTTAAAGAAACCTTCATTTTTAGTTTGTTATTCAAAGTTAAAAACAAATTGATTGAGATATGTACAAAAGGCGTACAATGAAATACCTAATTTCATGTACTGGAATGGGTATGTACAAAAGGGGCTTGGGACTTATACCTACGTGGAGGCCCGTGGTATTTTTTATGAAACATGGTTGATTATTTTTAACAGACGCGAGGTTTGAAAAACTGTTTGAAAGTTATTATTTTGAAAGGGTTTTCTGTACAAAGAAAAACTGTAGAAAAAAGGAAAAAAGGAGTGGGTCTTATACTCTCTAATATTCGAGAGGCCCCACATCGTTTTGAAAATCAATTGATCAAATAAAAAGATTTAATCAATAGTTTCTTTTGAAATCAAAAAGAGATGGTTTATCGTTTTTTTGAAAAGAATTGCGATCGCTTGTTTTAAAACGATTTGAAATTGAAAGAAATCAAATTAATCAAGATAAACAAAAAGATTATGCTTAATTAATACCTAAATGATTAGGGCTTGCTCAAAAAATATTTACAAGTGTTTAAGTTTGAAAATCAAATGAAAAATAGTATTTAAAAGTATTAAAAGTACTTAAAAACAAGTCATTTTAAACTCAATTAAAAATATATTAAATGAATCTTTTTTTGTGATTTTTTTGATATTGTCAAAATATGTATATTAAATAAAGAGTGTAAAAAAAATGAAGTGAAAATGATGAATTTTGATTGGTTTAATTAATTGATGAAGTTTGTTAAAAAATGAAATAAAATTAGTTGTAAAAAAAATAGGTTTGGTCCCTAGAGGACTTGAACTCGTGACCCTAAGGTCACCAACCAAAACAATAACCAGCTGAGCCACGCTTGTGGCTTGTTAGTAATACGCGCTTGGTAAAATATATTTTCCAACTAAATTTCAAAACTTATGAACCAAAAAAACGTGCCAAGAACACAATCCCCATTTGAATTTGAATTTTCTGAAAACTGAACCAAATTGAACAAGTGAAAGGTCTATCTTGCTCGTTTTTTCACGAGGAACATGATGGTGCCCTCAAAATTCATTTATTTTCACTCTAAGGGGGTCAATTTTGTGATGAACATGAAGAACCCTAAAACTGAAATTCAATGTGAAATCGTGTATGATCATGTTATGATGCAATTGATTGAGGGTTAATGATCCTCATAGGTGCAGAAACAAGATGGTATGCTCATATTTCATTTATGATGCGTGCAAGTATGAGTTTGAAGTTCAAATGGCTTACCTTCAAAAACGGCAAAAGTGAGAATCGAATTCTGCAATATAGGTGTTACAGAAGTTGTTTGATGATCTGGATAGCTTCAATGGACCATATGGAAGGTGTCTGGATGCTTGGAGTGGATTGAAAACATCTGGATCATTCCATGGAACCCGATCTGCAGTAGAGCCAAGTATGAATTGAGCTTAATGATTCTGAGGTTTCTGGGCATGGATGATGATTGGAATAGTTTACATGAAGTATATGGATGATGTTAGAAGTGATAGTTTGGGCAGATATGGCTTGATGTGAGAATTGGCATGTTAAGGTTCTCTTTATGCAAACATGGTGGTTGAAGAGTGATTCTGAGATTTAGGTGTTTTTGGGGTGTGTGGATGGATCAAACACATCACATTTGATGTTTATGAGATGTTAGAACCCTCACTTTGGCCAGAAATTGCAAGAGATGGAAATTGCAATTCTCCCTCTTTAAAACTCATGAAACTTGCAACTTAAGAAAGAAGAGAGAAAACCTATGATTATGAGGTTTTGGTGTGAATTGAAGAGTGGAAATGACCTCTATTTATAGGCCAAAGTTTCTGAATACAAAGCTCCTGCAAGTTGATCAAGAATGATGATTTGGCTTAAGAGATAAAATGGAATCTTTCACATTAAATGCAAATGGTTAAAGTAACTAAACCATGGTTATTTTGGCCAAGCTTCTTATCTCTTTCCATTCTGATCTCAAATCAGAAAAAATCATTCAATCATTGCTTTGGTGTGTCATTGCTTGAATTATAGGCCATATAGTATTGAACTTAGTGAAAATGGCTTGTAATTTCATGCATAATGACCTCTAATTGCAAAATTCAAAACCATAGCTACACTCCATATTTTTTCATGCTCTTGGACATTTTGGAAAGCTCATATTACACACTTCAAAACCCTAGTTGAAAGTTTCTTCAAGATCCTTAAGGAAGTGGGTGAAAAAGATCCATGAACTTTGAGAAAAATGAAGTTTCAAGTGAAATTTTCCAAAGATGCCAACTTTGAAGCTCCATATCTCTTAAATGGTTGATCTTATGGAAAAAATTTATATGTGTCAAAGTTGTTTATTGGATCAAAATCTACAACTTTCATGTTGGAAGTTTTTTTCAGTTTGTAGGTGAAATTTTGAGTTATTCCCCTCTAAGTATGAAAGTCAAACTTTTGACTTTTTGATTCTTGATTGATTTTCTTGATTTTTCTTGATCAAATGACTTCTCATATCATATATTGATGATTTAAAACTTCAAAAGTCATGGTTGACCAAAATTCCCAAAAGTCAAAGGTGTTCTTGTACAGTTGACTTTTTCAGACGAATCGCGTTTCTGGAGATTTCAAATGAAACAGGCTACCCTCACCAAATGAATGGTATGAATGGATCATATTGAAGCATTAGAGGATATTGAGCCATGGTTTGAGTTGTGGCACCATGTTCTGATTAAAAAGTCAGTTATTCAGTGAATTAGGTCAAAAAACCCTAATTGTCGACCTGATGAAATTGATGACTGTGGATCTTGAATTGAGACACAATCTTCATTGGATATTGTCATAGGGATTATTTGAAGATGATTGAAACCTTTGATTGACTTCCTGGGGATTTTTAGGGTTTCCCAAATGTGATCCCTGATTTCAGTCCCTGATAGTTCAAAACCCTGATCTGAGGATTTGTCTGATCAATCTTTGTGTAGGAGATGTCTTGAGCTAATGGATTAGGTCAAAATGATGTACTTGGGGTCTTGATATCATGTACCAAGTCATTAGGTCAAATCCTGAGCAAAAGTCAAGAGTATGCTATCTTCAGTCAAAACCCTAATTCAGTCGATTCAGAGCCTTTGAGCTTGTTGAAATGAATCTCTGAGGACCAAATGTTGATCGTTGATGAAGATGATTCATTTGAAATGAAGGGAGAACAAAACCCTAATTGATTTGTTACTTGTACTGATGAGTGATTTCTTGATTAAACCCTGTTGAGTCACAATTAACAAACACAAGCTATGCAATTTGTTAGAGATGCAAATGATGCATATGCAAATGATATGAGGTGGTATCTTAGGTCAAAAATTGGGGTATGACAGGCACGTATTGTTACAAGGTCATGCCTTTCGGTCTTAAGAATGCCGGTGCAACGTATCAACGTGTGATGGTGACTCTCTTTCATGACATGATTCATAAGGAGATTGAGGTGTACGTCGATGATATGATTGCATAATCCCAAACTGAGGAGGAACACTTGGTATATCTCAAGAAATTGTTTGCTCGTCTGCGAAAATTCAAGTTAAGGCTTAATCCAAACAAGTGCACCTTTGGAGTGCGGTCCGGCAAACTACTTGGATTCATTGTAAGCCAACGAGGAATTAAGGTTGATCTTGATAAATTAAGAGCATTATAGAAAATTTCAGTGCCAAAGAATGAAAAGGAAGTCCGTGGGTTCCTTGGGAGATTGAATTACATATCCAGGTTCATTTCTCATCTCACTGATACTTGTGAACCCATCTTTAAACTGTTGCGCAAAAATCAAGATATCCGTTGGGATGATCATTTCCAAAGGGCTTTTGGAAAGATCAAACAGTATCTCCAAGAGCCACCTATTCTCGTGCCTCTAGTTCTTGGGAGACCATTTCTTATGTACTTAAGTGTACTCGAAGGATCTATGGGGTGTGTGCTGGGACAACATAACGAGTTTGGTCGAAAAGTGCATGCTATTTATTACCTTAGCAAAAAGTTTACTGATTGTGAATCGAGATACTCACTGTAATACAGTGAACTGACTTTATTTGAAATATGCGGATAGCAAGAGTCGCCACCGACTTTTATTTTATCCAAATTTATCAGAAAGGCTAAAAGAACAGGAAAAAAACCTTTTTAAGAAATTTTGAGTTCGGGGGGTAATTATGCAAAGGGAAGGTATAAGGCACCCTTTGCATCCATGGTTTTCCATGGGCTCTTAATTGCTTTGCTCTTGTAAAAGGAAAGAAATGTATAGAAGAAGAAGAAACTCAAGGACTTTAGCTCGTAAATGAGCGTAGCCTTGAGAGTGTTTGTTTAAGAAAAAGTTGATAAAAGACATTTTTAGCCAGAGCAAGGCAATTAGGAGCAATTACCTTATAATTTGAAAAAAAGAGGTTTCTTTTAGCCTTTCAGGGTGAAAGGGTCTATCCTTGCCATGAGAGGGCAGGAAGCCTTTCATTTGGAAATTGAAGGGTCATCGCGTTGTCGTTCGCCAAAGACTGACCCATGCCATAGAGGGGCAGATAGTCTAAGGGAAAGACCAGAACAAGCCTTATTCGTAGGCAACCAGAGGATACCTCAGCCTTTTCCGTAGGCAACTTCCGAGGGTCGAGGTCATGTAGTGTATCGAAGGCAGCATCATTAGGGTCGTATGACCTTTATTTATCGAGGCAGCATGGCTGAGGTATCCTCGTATTCGAGGGACATGGCTTGTTCTGCAAAAAACACAAAGGCAACAGGCAACATGCAACAGAGAGGTTACCCTAAAAGCGTGCGTGTGTGCAACAATCACGTGGTTTATATTCAGAAAACTTATCTTGTAATTAAGTGATTCTAATCCAGTTCAAATTTGCACTCCCTAGGATTACTAACCATAGCAATTAATAATAACAATTATGGGGAAGGGAAATTGAAACCAGCGGAGGAAAGGGGAATTGAAACCAGGGGATATAACCAAACAATTAAACAGAAAATATTAGAGTTAGGGTTTAGGGTTACCGATACGCGTAGCTTTGGCATTCGACGAACCCTGAGAATTGGAAAAGAAAGAATAAACAGAAGGGTGAGTGCATTATCAGTTTGGAGGCAAACAGAATTAACCCTAAAAATAGAGAATAAAGAGATTTAAAATAAATAAGTAAGTAAACAGGTACTTAGCTTTGAATTTGAAGGTTGATGGTCGAGGGTTGCCTGAAGCATTGACTCTGGCCATATGAGAATTAACAAAAAAAAGAAGTGAGTGTATGGACAGTTCATTGGTTTTTAAGAATAAACCTTGAAAATAAAGAAAGGCAAAATAACAATTATTTAAATAAGTATAGAATCAGGACTTAGCTTCTCGATTGTTGTGGCGCGTAGTCAGAGAAACCCTGATGCTAACCCTGAAACTGCACAAAGAAAGAGAAAGTTTTTTAGTGCATGAATGGCCTAACAACAAACTTCGCAAACCATGATTTACCGGGATAAATCAGGGTTAGAAACCCTAAGATTAAATAATTTAAAGATCAATAATCTAAATAATATCAAAGGCTAAAGCCAAAAGTCGAGAGTTGAATCAACACATCAATTAAATAATTATTGGATGGGATCCTAATTATTTAATCGATAAAAATTTAAAAATAAAATTGGGCTTTAAATGGAAAAATAACAATTGATAAAATTGTGAAAAATCGAACTTTCGGTAAAAATAATCGATTATGAAATTATTAAGAAAACTAAATTATTGAATACGTAAATAAATTCTTGGAATAAAAAAGGTAAAAAAAAGGAAAGAAGATAAAAATACTTATGTAATTTAAATAAATAAATAAAAAAAATAAAAAAAGGAGAAGAACTTAGCTGCGATTCGGTGGGGTAGGCATGTGAGGGATCATGGTGGACTGGCACCTCTTGAGACGTTTGATCTGCATTTAGAGAACATCCAATGGCTCCTAGGCGAGTGCGTATTGTGGGCGTGCATGAGAGAGAAGCACCGGATCTGCTCGCAGATCACTTGTTTTAAATGGCAAAAATTGGTGTGGCCAAAGGGATTCGATCCCAGGTTCCTTGCTTTGCAAATACGCCCCTTAACCACTCATGCTGCATTGTCTAACTGTCATTAACATGAAACGAATATAATATGATAGATGCAAAGTCAAGGAAATTTAAATGAAAAAATATCACGCCCAGGCCTTCATCTTCTTCGCTAATTTTCTGCAACATACAACCTCTTAGCCCCTGCAAAATCCAACCTTGTCAAATACGTAACATAAACGAACAAAAACGGTACATAACGATGCGGAATTGTTCCCTGAACACAGTAGGGCCCTTCGTTTCCTACAATTTTACCAATATTGAGAAACCCTAATTCGAGGTTTCAAAACCTAGCCATGGTGAATTAATGTTCCTGCATCTAAAACGCAATTAAGCTATCTAGAAACGTCACACAAACTCTCACGGTCATGAACATATGAATTAAACATGTGTATGATGATGCGTGTATGATCAAAATCAAATCGAAAATTTGTTGAACAAAAAAACGCAAACCGTGCTTCGTGATGTGGCGATTCCAGGCCTGTTGATCGAAGGTGAAGATCCAGATTGCTTCAGAACACCCCCAGGAATGTATTATGATCAATAAGAGGCCTTGAATTGGCTAGTAACCTGGAATCCGAATGTCACTTTCTCTTCAAATTTTAAGACCTATGACCATGGCTTTGCCTCCGAATTTTCCTCCTTTTCTTCATCAGGGTTTGTCAAATATATATAATGGATGGATTTTAGGTTATACTTGAATCAAAATCTCTACCAAATCATGAAATTGGAGTTTGAGGATTTTGATTGAAAATTACTATTGAAACTTTCCAATCTTAGTCCAATCTCAATCTTTTCCTCTCAATATTGCCTTCCACGAAAATATATTAGAAATCTCACTTAAATGGCAATTAAATTGGCTCCTTATAGTATCTCTTGCTCAATATTAGATTTTCTTTCAATTTACTTAATTTTAATCACTTTTTAAATGAATAAAATTCATAATAAATTAAATAAATCATGTAATTTCATGGAAATTGGAATTTAAATCTTGGATATCATGCGGATCAAGCTTGGGCAAAAAAGAGTTGAGTCCATTTGCAAGAAAATTCATTTTGGGGCCTTTTACTTCACATTTTTCTTCTTAAAATCGACCAACTTTACCAAGGCCTATCTCTCTCAATGTTTGAGGTATGAAAGTGTTCTAGGACTTTTTAGAAACCTTGGAGAGTCCTCTAACCAGTGTCTTTGGTCTCATATCAAAATTCTTTTCCATTCTCATTTTATGTCCTTTTGAAAAAGTGTCTTTTTGCTGACTTTTGAAAAGGACCTATAATGTTTTGGTCCATATCTCTCAAATGAAGCATTTTTGGACTTGGCATGTGAGAGACAATTTTGTAGAGAATCAAATTTTCTTCAAAATGAGCTTTGGGTGGGAAATTTCTGATATTCCATGTGAGAGTTATGGCTGGTCAAAGTTCAGTTGACTTTTCCTATGCAAAACCCTAATTTAGAAACTTTTTGAATTGTTGATTTTTGATCTTTCCTTGATGAACCATGACCAATTCTTGATCAAATGGTGAATGATACTTCAATATGAGGATCTTGACAAAAATCAGGAGTTTTGACTTTGCTTTGACCACAATTGACTTTTTAGGTTAACCAGTCGACTGTTGACTTTCTGAACTTTTGAGTGACCAGAACTTTGAGATAGGCCTTGATACTTGTCATGGAGGTAATGTGAGACATATTGAGCCATATGAGATGCCTTGGAGCCATTGATTCACTGATTTCCCTTTGAATAAATCAAACCTGTTATACCCCAAAATTTGCCCGCATCTTTTTTCAAGAAAACTCCAATCTAAAAATTAAGAGTCTCACATAATCATGGATTTTTTATTTCAATAAATATCCTGACATGTGAAATACTTAGTTTTTAGAATTTTTCTTATACAGTATTTTGGCTTGCAGTTGAATTTATTCTTACGCGAACGCCAAATACTGTTTATTACTTCACACATTCTATTTATTTATTTACAGATAAATAGTACTGACACAATTGGTACAGAGTTAAATCTTTTGCAGGCGCAGAATCAGGAAACTCAGACTGTACTGGTAACAAGTAGATTATTATTATCTATTGTTTCCCATTAATTTTTGTACTATATTCCCTTATTTTCAAAAATCTTTTCAAATCTCTTTTTCAAAAAATCAAATCCTAACTTTATCCTATACATCTCTTTTTTTCCCAACACTATCATACACTTTCTTTCAAATCTTACTTCCACTCAAAATATCCCTTTTGTACGGAATCACTTCATTCCCCAACGTCTCTATCCTTCTTTCCATTCTATAAATACCTCTCATTTTTCCATAAAATCTCACATCAAATTCTAATTCATCTCTCAAATTCTTACTTCATATCCATCCTTTCTTCTTCCCCGACAAAATGGCGAAGTGGTGGGAAACGTGTTTTCTTATGGTCATCACCATTGCTACGGTGATCATGTCCTTTTTCTGTCTACATAGCCCGGAACATTGTGGACCTGGGATGCTTGCACTCCCAATCATCTACATGTTATTATTTGTAGCATGGGTTATTAATCGTCATTCTTAAAGTTTGCCGTATTTCTTATTTCTTAAATGTACCGTTTATTCGTCGTACTGTTCAATATAGTATGTAATATTTGTACTGTCAGTATTAAATGTTGTACTATTTGTCATAATGTTGCTTAAATATTCAGATAATATTTTGTGTGTTTTCTGCCAGTTAAATATTCATTTTTCTGTGCATTAAATGATGTTCAAGATTATTATCGGTAATGTTGCTCGCGTACAGTAAATATTAGTTATTTATTATGTCTGTGTTTTTTAACAAGTCATGTAAATAAACTTTCATTTTTCACATAAAACAAAAACAACAAAAAGAAAATTAACTTTGACTGTTGATTTTTCACTCTAACTGCTACATCAACACCTGAACAGTCGGTTGACAGTCAAACTGCTGGCAGTACAATTCTCAGTGTTTTGTACCATCAATCAAATCAATCTTTCACAATTCAAAATTCCAAGATTTTTGTCCTAGAAGTCTTCTGAATATCACATGATTAGCGGAGACTCAACACTGCACAAAAATCAGGTACGCTTAACTGTCTCCTAAACAAACAGTCCCTGACTAGGGTTTTCTTGTTTTTACAGGAGAAACAAGTTTTTGAGACCTCAAATGGATTTCATGGACATCCATATATCTCAAAGTACCATCACACAAATTTTCAGACTTCAATTCACTCAGACGCACCGTCAGCAGCTCAAACAGTCAACAGACGACCCGTTTGACCAAAAAAGTCAACAGACAGTCAAAAATGAAATTTTTTGTCAAAGTCCATATTTTGTCAAAGGATTCATCATTTGATCATTGGATGATCATAATTCATCAAGGAAAGATCAAAAATCAACAAAACCCTAAGATTCAAAATTAGGGTTTTTGCCTGAAAAGTCAACTCAACTTTGACTGGTCATAACTCTCTCATCCTTCATCCAAAAAATTCAAACCAAAGCTCATTTTGAAGGAAATTCAATTATCCTTCAAATGCAATTGATCCCATGGTCATCACATTCACCATTTGAAAAATATGAACAAAGACATTACAGGTTATTTTCAAAGTCAACAAAAAGACACTTTTTTCAAAAGGACACACAAGGAGCATCAAAAATCATTTTGACATGAGACCAAAGGCATTGGTTAGAGGACTCTTTGAGGTTTCCAAAAAGTGAAAGATATCCTTCATATGACAAAAATTGAGGGATTTACACCTTGTTGAAGTTGGGTAAATTTTGGGAAAGTGCATAAAACCAACATTGCTCAAAAATGCATTTTTTCCAAATGGGGCCAAGTTTTCATGGTTCAAACATGTTTGCCATAATATTATGGGCCTCCCACGACCAAGACTAAGCCCATACCATTTTTATCCATTTTTGGCTTAATTTTATCTTATTTTAAGATTAAATAAAAAGGAAAAATGGATGGATAATGGATAGCTTACAATCTAAGCATGAGTCATCCAAGAATCTTCAATTTTCTGCAGAGGATTGAGGTACAAGGCAAGAGCATTGAAGGGAAGCAAGACTTGGTCAACAATTCAAAGGTTTTAATATAAAAAAATCAAGAATTCAACAAAGGCAACTAAAGGCTTATTGGCTTCAATTCTAAGCACAACATAGTCTATATAAAGGCTATAACACTTCACAATCAAAAAGACACGAAATCATAGCCAGAATTCTGCTTGTAACACACTTGTAATCACTTAAATTTTTCAAAGAAATCTCAAATTCGAATTTTGAATTCCAGTCACTTTCCATACAAACTAAACATTCTAATACCTTCCTCAAGCATCACTGAACATATTCCAATCATTTCTAAGTCTTGAAACCTCACAAATCGAGCTACACAAGCCACGGTTTGTTCAAACTAAAACCAACTTATATCTCATAACACACGCATATCTAGCAAGATGTAGACATATATTTGTGTTTAGATTGAGGTCCTAGTCATTTCTGGAAACTTAATTGAAGTTTGGACACTCATACGAAGAACCACCATTTTAGGGTTCATAATTTCAAAATTAGGGCTTTCTGAAATAGGCAAAATCAAAGGTTCTAAGTGGTACCATTGAATTCGTATGGACTAGACGAATCAAATGGACATCTCGCGCCAAATTTATTTTCACGTTTGACCCTATTCGCTATTTTGCAGGTTTAGGAAGTATCTATTACAGCGCTTTTATTACAAAAACGCTGTTAAAGATGCTGGCTGGAGGTTGAAGACGATGAGGTGTCTTCACCTCATTGGATATAGCGCGGGCGCGTTTTTTAAAAAAATCTCTGATTCAGTGCGTGAAGTCCTATCATTATGCCATGTGCCTCAAAACCTGAGCCATCAGATCTCATTAAATTTTCAATCCAACGCATCACAACACGCAACCACACCATGTTCCCTCATAAACCATCACACCTGATTATTATCCTTTTATTTTCTATTTTATTTTAATTTCTTTGTTAAATTAATTAAAAATAGTTTTAAAAAATCCAAAAAAAATATTTTTAGGTTGCTAAAATAGTATATTATTTTCTGATATAAAAATATTTTATTTTTCTTCATAATTTAAATATTTTGCATAATTAATTGGTATATATTTATATATTTGCTTTTTAATTATTTCAACCAATCAAAAAAATCATAAAAAAAATTGTTCTTTATATTAAATATTGTTTATATATTATAAACTAATTTTTGTACATATTTTGAATAATTTTTTCTTCAAGTTTTAATTATTTGTGTAATTATTTGTATAATTATATATTAATTAACTTAATAAATTTCTAATCAATTTCAAAAACTCAAAAAAAATTAGTTTTGTTTTTTAAATTAATTAACAAACATTTTGAACATATTTTGAACTTAAATTTTAGGTTTAAATTTTATATTCATCCTTTTTCCTCATTTTATTTTAATTAATCATGCATTAATCATAATTAAAATAAATCATAAAAAAATCCAAAAACATGTCTTTATTTTCTTGCTATTTAAAATTCCTAGATAAATGTATAGGTTGCTAAATTCATGTAAATAGGCATAGTTTACATTTCCTGCAAATCGATGTAATAGCGTAGATTTACTTTCCGCATTTTACATTTCCGCATTTTTAAATTCCAGCACATATAAACTGCGTGTATGTCAGAGATAAAATTGAACCGTTAGATCACTAACTTCAAAAGATAAAATATCTGAATTCAAACACAATCACACTTGCACCTCTTAAGGTAACCCCTTTCTCATTCTTTTCAAAATCAAAGTCAAATTTTACTGTTTCGAGTACAAAATCGAACCTTTTGTTTATATCCGGTGAAAGGATAGATTTTTAAAGGAAATAGGATAAAGACCTTACAACTCAGGGTAGACCTCCTAATTTGCTTGCTCAAATCAAAACAAACAAAATTCTCATACACTATTGTTTTTCAAAATAAACTTTCCAAAAAAGACAATACTTTGTATACATCCAAACAAGGATCATTACGAAGTTAACGTTCTTTTTCCAAAAACATCTTTTGAAAGATAAAAACACTTTGTATACATCCGCACAAGGATCATTACAAATTCAATTTACAAAGGTATTTCAAATCACATGCAAGTATTTCAGAGCAATTGAAAACAAGTGAGCTAAGCAAATTAAGAGCCCATGGATAACCATGGATACAAAGGGTGCTAACACCTTCCCTTTGTATAACCTACCCCCTTACCCAGAATTTCTTAAAGGTCTTTTTTCTGTGTCTTTTATAAACCTTTCCTTAATTGGATAAAAAAAATGTCGGTGGCGACTCTCTGAATTTTCAAAAAAATGCGAAAGCAGAAATAATAAAAAGAGTCAGTTCACGTATCTCTCTGCGAGAGGTATGGCCGGAAACGGAGGTCCACAGAACTGGCGACTCTGCTGGGGAATCAAATACTTTCAAAAAACAAAATGTTTTCAAAAGGGGTTACATTAAGAGAATAGGTCACTTCGATGTTTTCAATTGTTTGGCTTGATTGCTCTATTTTTCAAAGGTTTGTTTGGGTATTTTGCTTGTGTGAAAGATTCTAACCCGAATCTCGAGATACCTTAAGTATATGACAATAGACCAAGGAAACTGTACGGCATGTACCGATACGGTTGATCTGGTAGTCATCGTTAGTGCGATACTTTGGTTTATACTGATATCCCTTGAAAACGATCAAGGAGTATATTAGGCTTCCGAAATGTCATTAAACACTAATTTGTCTTAGAACCTTTTTAGTTGAACTTGACTTGTGGCCTATTAAGTGGCTAGCTTTGAAATTGATCGAAGTTAGTTATACTCGAGGAATATTTTGATCGGCCGTTCGAGCGCCGTATTGAGATGTTACCTCCAAGGGTCATAGAACCCGAATACTATTATAGGACAGGTTTTAACCAACTCAACTTCAGTTGGGAGGGTATCACCTATCAGCTCCTTGCATGCCTTTAAACCTAAGGCTATTGTTTAATTTGTTTTTGTGTGCCACATGTTTGCATCATAAGCATATCATTTTCACACTAAACACTTCAAGGATCAAAGAGTTTACCTTTGTTTATTTTACAGGTAATGGCTCCCGCCACCAGAGATTACATCCGAATCAACATCTCAACGGTACCATCTGAACTAAAAGACTTAGTATCAGAATTCCCCAGGAATGTTCAATTCACCGAAAGGCATGGTCACCTACTCCATTTGGTTACCTCAAAATTTGAAGAAGACATGATACGGGTCCTGTTCCAGTTCTTTGACCCTGAACATCATTGCTTTGCCTTTCCTGATTACCAGTTAGTACCCACTTTGGAAGAGTTCTCTGAGCTAATTGGATTACCTATTCGAGATCAATTACCTTTCACTGGTTTAGAAAGGATTCCAAAACCTGAAGTCATTGTTGCTGCTTTACATTTGCGAAAATCAGAAATCGAGTCCAATTGGGAAACAAAGAGTGGAGTTAAGGGTTTTCTTGCTAAGTTCTTATTAGAAAAGGCTCGATTACTGCTAGAAAACAAAAGTTATCCAGCTTTTGAAGAGGTTATGGCCCTTTTGATCTATGGGTTGGTTTTATTCCCTAATCCCGACCAGTTCATAAGTGTACACATCATCAACCTTTTCCTAACCCGTAACCCGGTACCAACATTGCTGGGAGACATTCTACATTCTCTACACACTCGTACCATGAAGAAACGAGGAACTCTTATGTGCTGTATACCACTACTGGCTAGGTGGTTTACATTTCATCTTCCCCGATCAGTATTGAGAAATGAACAAAGAATGCAATGGTCTCGCAGGATTATGTCTTTGTCTCATTCAGATATCCGGTGGAACAACTTCTTTCAAAGAGACATTACTATCATTGATCATTGTGGAAGCTACCCTAATGTGCCACTCCTTGGCATCAAAGGGGGCATCACTTACAATCCCTCTTTAGCTTTACGCCAATTCGGATATGCAAGGAGCAACGGTCCTCATGACATGATTATCCGTGGCATTCTGTTTGATTACGAGAATGATTCCCATAGACACCGATGAAGGTTTATACATGCATGGGGCAGTGTCTATAGAATAGAAAGCAAAACTCTAGGGCAATGGAATTCTATTCCTATGGAATCTTACCTCAGATGGGTCCGTACTCATGCTCAGAAACTCATCATGCCATATCCCGCTGTTCTACCTGTGACTATTGAGCCAGAGGTCGAAGGAAACGAACCTCGAGTTATTCTACACCCGGATATGCCAACTGACCTAGAAGAGTTGCAAAAATCTTGGGTTCAACTCAAAGAGGAAAGAGACACCTTCAAAGCACACTCTCAAGACAATGAGAGAAGGATATTGGAGCTCACCGGACAGCTTCAAGAAGAACAGCAGATCAACACATTCCTGGGGGCAAAGAGAAAGCGTCCATGGGAGACCTGAGGGATCATTCATTTCCTTTATTTCTGTTCTGTAAGCCCAAATGAGGCAAAAAGAAAAAAAAGCAAGAAAAAGAAATAAATTGTTTAACTAATGTTTGTTTCTTCTGTGTTTTAACAAATCTAAACTCTAAGATCCTTGAAAACATTGCACACACATTTCATTCATATACACTGCATTCACATACATTGCATTCATATACATTTGCATATACATTTCATTCATATACATTGCATCCATTCATACACATTGCATAACAGGTTCACATGACGGATTTCTCATCTCCTCGCTGTTTATTTCAGTCAGAAGAGATGGAATCTGAGACAAGCATCAAGAACCTCGAAGCACAGAATGTCCAAGTTCAAGTGGCAATTCTGGAACTGGCAAAGGGGCAACAAGAACTGAAAGCCCTGATAATCAAGAAGAAAAAGAAGCCCAAAGGATCTGTAGGCGTGAGTCACCTGAAAAGGAAGATCAAAATCCCAGTCAAAAAGTTCAAAAAGCCACCGATCCCTGAAACAGTCGGTGATGATGAACAAGGAGACAATCACAGCAACCAGGGTTCTGCTAAACCCTCTCTCTCTTCCAATGAAGAAGATGATCATTCTGGGGACGAACCGGATGATGACAAGTACCAACAGCTGGAAGAACGTATGAAAGCTATGGAGATACAAAAAATACCTGGCTTAGATTTCAATGATCTGGGACTCATCTCGGATGTTGTTATCCCTCCAAAATTCAAAGTTCCTGTCTTTGCAAAATATGATGGAGTTTCTTGCCCAAAACTACATCTGAGATCCTATGTGAGGAAGATACAACCTCATACAACAGATAGCAAATTGTAGATTCACTTCTTCCAAGAAAGTCTGTCGGGTACACAACTCGAGTGGTACTACCAGCTGGAAAATACCAAGGTTCATACTTGGGAAGAATTAGCTGCTGCTTTTTACAAACAGTACCAATACAATGTTGATCTTGCACCAACCCGTACTCAACTAAGGGGCATGTCCATGGCACCAAAAGAAAGTTTCAAAGGATATGCACAAAAGTGGAGAGATATGGCTGGAAGGGTTCAACCACCCTTATCTGATCGCGAGCTAGTCGACATGTTCATGGGCACTTTAACTGGCCCTTTCTATAGTCATTTGTTGGGAAGCTCATCATCAGGTTTCACTGACTTGATATTGACCGGAGAACGTGTCGAAAGTGGCATTCAAAATGGAAAAATTCAAATAGGCTCCTCCTCTGGTACTACAAAAAGGCCCATCAGTGGGAGAAATGAGGTCAATACAATTCAAATTCAGAAAAGTCGCAAAAATGAGCAGCACCAATCTGTAGGGGCAGTTTTGATCTCCGCATCTGCGCCTCAAAAAGATCAACAGCCAAAATATACGCGTCGACCAGATGCACCAAGAAGAAATTTCACCAGAATCAACATGCCAATCTCGCATGCATTGCAACATTTGCTAAAAGCAGATCTGATCACATTAAAAGATCCTCCAAAGAATGTCAACACTTCCTCTCTGAGTTATCGCCCTGATGCAACATGTGCCTATCACTCAAACTGTCCAGGACATGACGCAGATCACTGCTGGGCCCTGAAAAATAAAATACAAGATATGATAGATGCTGAGGAAATTGAGTTCGATCCTCCAGAAACTCCAAATGTCATCACTGCACCTATGCCAAAGCATGACAAAACTGTTAACGCTATCCTGGACACTGTTTACATCTATGATGTGAACGAATTATCAACTCCACTCTACGAAGTCAAAGGAAAGCTAATCCAAGCTGGTTACTTTCCAGGATGTGACCCCGATTGCTTTTATTGCTCATACCTTCCCAATGGTTGTGAAAATCTGAGAATGGGAATTCAAAAGTGGATGGATCGCCGTATCATTATGTTTGAGAGGCTCCCTTCTATGGACGTATTATGCGAAGTCTTTGCAAACGGGATCAGAATAGAGGATGTCTCAGTGATCTCCAGTTTACCATTCAAAATCTCTGCCAAGGCTCCGTTCAAAATTTCTGCTACACTCAAAGTGGCATCAGTAGTCATTGCTAGTCCAACTCCATTTCCATACTCCTCAGACAAAGCTGTCCCATGGGGTTACGACACTAATGTTTATGTCCATGGAGTTAAACAGAATACCTCGACTGAAGAGGCCGCAAAGTTAACTACTCCAACTGTGGATAATATTGTGGGTACCAGCAAGATCACGAGAAGTGGAAGAATCTTTTCACCAGAAATTTCTCCAAATGTTGCTGCTGGTCCCGTCCGGGTCCCAGTTCCTAATCAAGATGACAGCGCTCGAGGCAAAGAGCCACAAGTTGAACAAGTTCAAACCCCGGTGGAGATCACTGCTGAGGATCCATCAAAGCAAGAAATGGAGGAAATATTGAAAATCATCTGCAAAAGTGATTACAATATTGTTGAGCAACTGGGGCACACCGCTTCAAAAATCTCAATGCTATCTCTGCTAAAATATTCAGAAGCTCATGCCAAAGCTCTGATGAAATTCCTGAAAGCTGCGCATGTGCCTCAAGAGATCTCAGTCGACCAATTTGAGAATTGTGTTGCCAATTTAACCGTGAGCAATGGCCTCGGTTTCTCTGATGTGGATCTAACCCCTGCTGGGAAAAATCACAACAAGGCCCTACATATCTCCATTGAATGTAAAGGCACCACTCTATCTCATGTGCTAGTAGATAACGGTTCTTCTTTGAACGTGTTACCGAAAACAGTACTAGAAAAACTTGACTTCGAAGGAATTGTGTTACAACCAAGTGATGTTGTGGTAAGAGCCTTTGACGGGTCAACGAGAACGGTATACGGAAAAGTGAATCTCCCAATCAGAGTGGGTTCTCAGATCTTTGATTCTATCTTTTACGTAATGGAAATTCACCCCGCCTATTCCTGTTTACTTGGACGCCCTTGGATACATGGGGCAAACGCTGTAACTTCTACCCTGCATCAGAAGTTAAAATATCCAGTAAAAGGAAAGATTGTCACAGTCTATGGCGAAGAGGAATATGTGGTTAGTCACCTAAGCAATTCCAAATATGTTGAGTGGGAGGACGAATTCATTGAAACTCCCTGCCAATCTTTTGAGGTGGTCTCTCCAGATGTCTCTACCACTAAGCATATTCTTTCTACTCCAACTACAACTATGGCTTCTCTCAAAGATGCCAAAGCTGTGATTGAACAAGGTGATTGCACAGCATGGGGACAGCTTCCCGATATACCCTACAAGTCCGACAAGCTAGGCCTGGGCTATGATAGTGGAAATCAAAAGAATGATCAAAGTCCTCGTTCTGGAGGATTAATGTTACACTTCGCCAGCCAAGAAGTAAACGCCATTGAAGATGAAGGAGTGTTCTTGAACCATATCATTCAGCCATATCCAGATGAAATTCCACCCATTTCCATGGGAATGTGGGATGCTGTGGGAGAACCAAGTGGCGGGTATAATTATCAGTATACCGCACCTCAGAATTCTTATATTGCTATGGAAGACATTACCCCAACCGGATGGGGTGATCAATCTGAAAATGACAAAAGTTTCACAAGTCCCATCGCTGAGCAATATCAAAATCCACCTAAAGAAGTATAGGATACGCTAGGAGAACCCAGCGGCAAATATGACTATATGGTGAAATATCCCGCTCCTCCGAGCTCACAAATTGCTATGGAGGACATTGTCCCAACTGGATGGGATGAACATTACGATGACAATTTCACTCTTGAAAAAGCCAGGGAAATACCAAATAACGAGGGTTGCTTTCTGTCACAATACACTCCTTACCAGGATGCACAAGTCTCTATTCAAAACATCATCCCGACTTCATGGGACGGCCTTATCGAGCACCTTGCTCAGCCAACAGAGATATCTCAGCCGGGGCTCTCGTATCCAGCAGAGTATATCGCTTATCCCGAAAGATCACCGGCTCATTTTCCCACTAATGAAATCAATGCTGTGGAAGATGAAGAAGACAACTGCAAATGGAACAGCTGGATACTCCCTGCTCACAACAATGGATTGAACAACTGGAAAGCTGAGGATGTGATCTCCTTTGACCAGGAGTAAAAGCCATTTCCTGTTTTCTTTGTGTATATTGTGCAAAGATAAAAATGGTTCCTGAACTATCGAACCATGAGCTTGAAAGTTGTGTGCCTTACCCGAAGCGCACTGGTCCTTTTATAAGGGCTTATCATATCATGATCATGTGCATTCAATAAAATCATGGGACGCTTGCATATTTAAATTTTGTGATCCTTTTTCTTTCTTTCTTTGTTTTCAAATAGCTATGTTTTTTTTTCACATACACTCACATAAATAAAATGCAGATTCACATACACTTTGGATCCAGTCAATAACGATTCTGCTATTGCCCGCCATGACTTTGAAAATCCGATCTACCAAACTGAGGACGAAAGTGAGGAAGATTGTGAAGTACCAAGAGAGCTTGCAAAGCTGTTAGAACAAGAAGACAAGGCCATACAGCCTCACGAGGAGCCAATTGAGGTCATCAACTTTGGCAGCAACGAAGAAAAGAAGGAAGTCAAAATAGGGGCTGGTTTAGAACACATCATCAAGCAAAGAATGATTCAAATGCTTCGAGAGTACGTCGAGATATTCGCCTGGTCCTACGAAGATATGCCAGGCCTTGACATGGACATTGTAGTTCATCGCCTGCCAATCAAAGAAGGTACCACTCCAGTCAAACAGAAGCTACGAAGGAGTAGGCCTGATATGTCAAAAAAGATCAAAGACGAGGTTGAAAAACAGTTCAATGCCGGATTCCTAAAAGTTGTAAGTTATCCTCCTTGGATAGCTAACATCGTGCCTGTGCCTAAAAAAGACGGGAAAGTCCGAATGTGCGTAGACTACAGAGATCTGAACCGGGCAAGCCCCAAAGATGATTTCTCTTTACCACCATCGATGTACTGGTTGACAATACCGCACAATGCAAGGTATTCTCCTTTATGGACGGATTCTCAGGGTACAATCAAATTAAGATGGCACCCGAAGACATGGAAAAAACAACCTTCACAACACCCTGGGGAACCTTTTGTTACAAAGTAATGCCCTTTGGTTTAAAGAACGCAGGAGCAACCTATCAACGTGCAATGGTAGCTCTGTTTCATGATATGATTCATCAGGAGATAGAGGTGTATGTCGATGACATGATTGCAAAATCCAACACCGAAGAAGAACATCTGGGTCATCTACACAAGCTGTTTGACAGACTCAAGAAATACAGGTTGCGACTGAATCCAAATAAGCGTACCTTTGGAGTAAGATCCGGCAAACTCTTAGGTTTCATCGTCAGCAGCAAAGGTATTGAGGTTGATCCCGCCAAGGTCAAAGCCATTCAAGAAATGCCTATACCTCGTACCGAGAAACAAGTCAGAGGATTCTTGGGACGGCTGAATTACATCGCCCGATTTATTGCCCACATGACTACTACTTGTGTGCCGATCTTCAAATTGTTGAAGAAAGATCAAGTGGAAAGGTGGAATGACAAATGCCAGTTAGCCTTTGACAAAATCAAAGAGTATCTCCAAAAACCCCCAATCTTGTTGCCACCTTTGGAAGGCAGACCTCTGATAATGTACCTAACTGTGTTAGAAGACTCAATGGGGTGTGTACTAGGGCAACATGACGAATCCGGCCGAAAGGAGCACCCAATCTACAATCTTAGCAAAAAGTTTACCGATTGTGAAACAAGATACTCACTACTCGAAAAAACTTGTTGTGCCTTAGCTTGGGCGGCTCGCCGACTAAGACAGTACATGCTAAATCACACCACTTTCCTAATCTCCAAAATGGATCCTATCAAATACGTGTTCGAAAAACCTGCTCTCTCTGGAAGAATAGCAAGATGGCAAATGATCTTAACAGAATATGACATTCAATACACTTCACAAAAAGCAATCAAAGGAAGTGTGGTAGCTGATCATCTGGCTCATCAAGCAGTGGATGATTATCAAGCATTGAAATTTGACTTCCTAGACGAGGACATTATGCTGGTCAACGACTACCAACAGCCAGGACCAGAACAAGGACCCGAGCCAGGATCCCGGTGGACTATGGTTTTTGACGGAGCTTCTAATGCACTTGGCAATGGCATCGGAGCTGTGATCATTTCCCCTGCAGGAGGTTATACACCATTCACTGCCAGATTATGCTTCAACTGCACTAACAATATAGCTGAATACGAAGCATGTATTCTGGGTCTTAAAGCTGCAATCGATCTAAGAATCAAATTCCTGGAGGTCTACGGAGACTCTGCCTTGGTAATCTACCAAGTCAAAGAGGAATGGGACACGAAGCACCCGAATCTAATTCCTTACAAAGAATATGTGCTGAGTCTGATTCCTTATTTCGAAGAAATCACTTTCGAACACATCCCACGCGAGGAAAATCAACTAGTTGATGCCTTGGCTACCATGTCGTCCATGTTCAAAATCAGGTGGGACAACGAGGCGCCGATGATCACCATTTACAGACAAGATGAACCATCCTATTGCAATGAGATCAATGCCGAAGGAACAGAAGAAAAACCATGGTTCCATGAAGTAAAAAAATATCTCGAAGCTCAGGAGTACCCTGAAGGGGCATCCATTAACGACAGAAAATTTCTAAGGAGATTTGCAGCCAAATTCTTTCTAAGTAATGGAACCCTATACAAACGCAACCATGACTCGACTTTACTTCGTTGTGTAAACAAGAAGGAAGCAGAATAGATCATGGGAGACATACATAATGGTGCCTTCGGTACTCATTCAAGTGGACATACAATGGCTAAAAAGATCCTAAGAGCAGGTTATTACTGGTCTACCATGGAAACAGACTGCCATCATCACTCCCGAACCTGTCACAAATGCCAGATATATGCTGACAAAGTACATGTACCTCCAGTTCCCTTAAACGTCCTGACGGCTCCTTGGCCTTTTGCAATGTGGGGTATTGATATGATTGGAGAAATCAAACCCACTGCTTCCAACGGACATCGCTTTATCCTGGTCGCTATTGACTACTTCACAAAGTGGGTAGAAGAAGCTTCATTTGCTTCTGTCACCAAGAATGTGGTGGCCCGGTTCATCAAATACAATCTCATTTGTCGGTATGGCATCCCTGAATGGATTATCACGGACAATGGCACAAATTTAAACAACAGAATGATTACTGAACTTTGCACACAGTTCAAGATCAAGCATCATAATTCCTCTCCATATCGACCAAAGATGAACGGCGCGGTGGAAGCTGCCAACAAGAACATCAAGAAAATCAGACAAAAAATGACAGTAACCTACAAAGACTGGCATGAGATGTTACCTTTTGCTCTTCATGGTTATCGCACATCTGCGCGTACTTCAACAGGGGCAACTCCATTCTCCTTAGTCTATTGTATGGAGGCAGTTCTTCCAATTGAAATTCAGATTCCTTCCCTAAGGATTATGAAAGAAGCCAATCTAGACGAAGACGATTGGATTCAAACACGGTTGGACCAGATAAACTTGATTGATGAAAAGAGGCTCGCAGCTATTTGTCATGGTCAGCTATACCAAAAGCGTATGATCAAAGCCTTCAACAAAAAAGTCAAAAGTCAAGCATACCAAACTGGTGGCTTGGTTGTCAAACGCATCATCTTACCACAAGGTGATCCCAGAGGCAAATGGACTCCCACCTATGAGGGACCATTCGTAATCAAGAAAATATTCTCCGGCGGTGCCATGTTGCTTACTACCATGGATGGCGAGGATTTCCTACACCCTGTGAATGCGGACATAGTCAAAAAATACTTCGCTTAAAAAATAAAAAAAAACAGCTCGCTAAGTTGAAAACCTGAAAGGGCGACTTAGGCAAAAAAAATGAGCGTCTCGGTGGATTGAAAACCCGAAAGGGCGGTCCAGGCAAAAATTAGAGACTAAATAAAATCATCCCGGTAGGCTGAAAACCTGAAAAGGCAGCCTAGGCAAAAGTTAGGGAATAAAGTGTACAACTATGTTCCGTTCAGCTGTCTACTCACCGTCAAGATTCAACACATCAAAGATACCGATCAGTCTAATTACTTTCTTCCAACAAGTGAGGGATGAGATGCTCGAAGACAGATTGGCAATAGCAGAATTGAAACTTGACTGGATCATTTTCACATAGCTATTTATCTTTATAAATATTTTCCAAAGCTTTATGGAAATTTCCTACTTCTAGGATTGTGGTCTCCCTGTGCTTATCAGCCTATCATGGCTCTTTTTCAAAAATCAATGCAGCTTAGGCTCAAAATCACCATTTTCACTTTTTCTGTTTTGAATACGTAAACGTCCCAATGATAATTTTGAATGAACATGTGCATTTGAATATGATTGATGTTTACCAGGAAAAACAGGAATAGCATTCAGGTAATGTCCCAATCATCTGGACATCATCCCATCAGAAGAAAAATCCCTAAGAGAAACACACTTCTCAGCAAATTCCTCAATAAGATTTTCTCTCCAAAAGAAGTCTTATCCCCCAGCAGGGTTGTTCCAGATTACTATCCTTAGAAGGTGTGATCTCCACACCGGGACTTGGTCAGATAGTGCATCGGAGGATTATGCATTTTCCTCATTCCCACATAAAAGGGCATCAAAATCAGAACTTCCAACTACCTTTCATTCCCAAGCGGTAGTCAAAGATCCTTCAATAGAGTACCATGGTCCTCAAAGAAGTCTTATCCCCCAGCCGAGGGTACTCAAACAAGACAAGAGATCATCACAATATAGTCATATCCAGATGGCTATCGGAGATTTACCTTCAAACCAGAAGCTTGACACGCTCAAGTCATATATCACATATCATACATCATACATCATATTCACACATCATATTCATATTCATACATCATACATCATATATCATATATCACACATCATGCATCATGCGCATATTCATACACAACATAACATGCATATTTCTCCTTTAGCTCGAGAATATCTCACATTACATGCATCATAAACATTGCATATCAATAACTTGATTTTTCAGGTAGACGGATATCTTCAACAAAGATGTTCTCAATCACATGCAGTGTTCACCTGAATTCCATGAACGGTTCTCTCAGATATAATCAAGCCGAAGATTCATTCTGATCACTTACCAACTCAAAAACAAACATCGCAGATCTAAAGTCGATACCTGAGACGGTTCCAGAACGATCTACCATCGAAGATCTAAAGTCGATACCTCAGACGGTTCCAGAACAATCTAGCATCACAGATCTTAAGTCGATACCTCAGACGGTTCCAGAACGATCTAGCATCGAAGATCTAAAGCTGGTACCTCAGACAGTTCCAGAACGATCTAGCATCGAAGATCTAAAGCTGATACCTCAGACGGTTCCAAAACGATCTAACATCACAGATCTAAAGTCGATACCTCAGACGGTTCCAGAACGATCTACCATCAAAGATCTAAAGTCGATACCTCAGACGGTTCCAGAACGATCTACCATCAAAGATTTAAAGCTGATACCTCAGACGGTTCCAGAACGATCTAACATCTAAGATCTAAAGCTGATACCTCAGACGCTTCCACAATGATCAACTTCTAAAATCTAGATCGGAAGAACTTTGGACAAGTTCCGTAACAATCATCCTCCAAGACTTAAAGCGGTAACCTTGGAGGTTCCGAAACAATCAACGCAAAGACTTTCAAATCCTTCATCAAGATATAATCAATGGATTCATTCTGATGAACAAACCATCAACACAATTGCCGGGTGGCATCTGAAAGCCCATCTCAGGTAATGTTTCAATCTGCCAACAACATTTCGCACACGACATTCAAATGCAACTTCCAACATCTCTTCTGATCAAGGTAAGTGAAAATTTTCAGGGCATCTAAATATTCAATCATCTTCCACCTTCAGATTTCAGACAATCTCTTCAGGTTTAAGAAGATTGAATAGGGGCAACTGTTATACCCGAAAATTTGCCCGCATCTTTTTTCAAGAAAACTCCAATCTAAAAATTAAGAGTCTCACATAATCATGGATTTTTTATTTCAATAAATATCCTGACATGTGAAATACTTAGTTTTTAGAATTTTTCTTATACAGTATTTTGGCTTGCAGTTGAATTTATTCTTACGCGAACGCCAAATACTGTTTATTACTTCACACATGCTATTTATTTATTTACAGATAAATAGTACTGACACAATTGGTACAGAGTTAAATCTTTTGCAGGCGCAGAATCAGGAAACTCAGACTGTACTGGTAACAAGTAGATTATTATTATCTATTGTTTCCCATTAATTTTTGTACTATATTCCCTTATTTTCAAAAATCTTTTCAAATCTCTTTTTCAAAAAATCAAATCCTAACTTTATCCTATACATCTCTTTTTTTCCCAACACTATCATACACTTTCTTTCAAATCTTACTTCCACTCAAAATATCCCTTTTGTACGGAATCACTTCATTCCCCAACGTCTCTATCCTTCTTTCCATTCTATAAATACCTCTCATTTTTCCATAAAATCTCACATCAAATTCTAATTCATCTCTCAAATTCTTACTTCATATCCATCCTTTCTTCTTCCCCGACAAAATGGCGAAGTGGTGGGAAACGTGTTTTCTTATGGTCATCACCATTGCTACGGTGATCATGTCCTTTTTCTGTCAACGTAGCCCGGAACACTGTGGACCTGGGATGCTTGCACTCCCAATCATCTACATGTTATTATTTGTAGCATGGGTTATTAATCGTCATTCTTAAAGTTTGCCGTATTTCTTATTTCTTAAATGTACCGTTTATTCGTCGTACTGTTCAATATAGTATGTAATATTTGTACTGTCAGTATTAAATGTTGTACTATTTGTCATAATGTTGCTTAAATATTCAGATAATATTTTGTGTGTTTTCTGCTAGTTAAATATTCATTTTTCTGTGCATTAAATGATGTTCAAGATTATTATCGGTAATGTTGCTCGCGTACAGTAAATATTAGTTATTTATTATGTCTGTGTTTTTTAACATGTCATGTAAATAAACTTTCATTTTTCACATAAAACAAAAACAACAAAAAGAAAATTAACTTTGACTGTTGATTTTTCACTCTAACTGCTACATCAACACATGAACAGTCGGTTGACAGTCAAACTGCTGGTAGTACAATTCTCAGTGTTTTGTACCATCAATCAAATCAATCTTTCACAATTCAAAATTCCAAGATTTTTGTCCTAGAAGTCTTCTGAATATCACATGATTAGCAGAGACTCAACACTGCACAAAAATCAGGTACGCTTAACTGTCTCCTACACAAACAGTCCCTGACTAGGGTTTTCTTGTTTTTACAGGAGAAACAAGTTTTTGAGACCTCAAATGGATTTCATGGACATCCATATATCTCAAAGTACCATCACACAAATTTTCAGACTTCAATTCACTCAGACGCACCGTCAGCAGCTCAAACAGTCAACAGACGACCCGTTTGACCAAAAAAGTCAACAGACAGTCAAAAATGAAATTTTTTGTCAAAGTCCATATTTTTTCAAAGGATTCATCATTTGATCATTGGATGATCATAATTCATCAAGGAAAGATCAAAAATCAACAAAACCCTAAGATTCAAAATTAGGGTTTTTGCCTGAAAAGTCAACTCAACTTTGACTGGTCATAACTCTCTCATCCTTCATCCAAAAAATTCAAACCAAAGCTCATTTTGAAGGAAATTCAATTATCTTTCAAATTCAATTGATCCCATGGTCATCACATTCACCATTTGAAAAATATGAACAAAGACATTACAGGTCATTTTCAAAGTCAACAAAAAGACACTTTTTTCAAAAGGACACACAAGGAGCATCAAAAATAATATTGACATGAGACTAAAGGAATTGGTTAGAGGACTCTTTGAGGTTTCCAAAAAGTGCAAGATCTCCTTCATATGACAAAAATTGAGGGATTTACACCTTGTTGAAGTTGGGTAAATTTTGGGAAAGTGCATAAAACCAACATTGCTCAAAAATGCATTTTTTCCAAATGGGGCCAAGATTTCATGGTTCAAACATGTTTGCCATAATATTATGGGCCTCCCACGACCAAGACTAAGCCCATACCATTTTTATCCATTTTTGGCTTAATTTTATCTTATTTTAAGATTAAATAAAAAGGAAAAATGGATGGATAATGGATAGCTTACAATCTAAGCATGAGTCATCCAAGAATCTTCAATTTTTTGCAGAGGATTGAGGTACAAGGCAAGAGCATTGAAGGGAAGCAAGACTTGGTCAACAATTCAAAGGTTTTAATATAAAAAAATCAAGAATTCAACAAAGGCAACTAAAGGCTTCTTGGCTTCAATTCTAAGCACAACATAGTCTATATAAAGGCTATAACACTTCACAATCAAAAAGACACGAAATCATAGCCAGAATTCTGCTTGTAACACACTTGTAATCACTTAAATTTTTCAAAGAAATCTCAAATTCGAATTTTGAATTCCAGTCACTTTCCATACAAACTAAACATTCTAATACCTTCCTCAAGCATCACTGAACATATTCCAATCATTTCTAAGTCTTGAAACCTCACAAATCGAGCTACACAAGCCACGGTTTGTTCAAACTAAAACCAACTTATATCTCATAACACACGCATATCTAGCAAGATGTAGACATATATTTGTGTTTAGATTGAGGTCCTAGTCATTTCTGGAAACTTAATTGAAGTTTGGACACTCATACGAAGAACCACCATTTTAGGGTTCATAATTTCAAAATTAGGGCTTTCTGAAATAGGCAAAATCAAAGGTTCTAAGTGGTACCATTGAATTCGTATGGACTAGACGAATCAAATGGACATCTCGCGCCAAATTTATTTTCACGTTTGACCCTATTCGCTATTTTGCAGGTTTAGGAAGTATCTATTACAGCGCTTTTATTACAAAAACGCTGTTAAAGATGCTGGCTGGAGGTTGAAGACGATGAGGTGTCTTCACCTCATTGGATATAGCGCGGGCGCGTTTTTTAAAAAAATCTCTGATTCAGTGCGTGAAGTCCTATCATTATGCCATGTGCCTCAAAACCTGAGCCATCAGATCTCATTAAATTTTCAATCCAACGCATCACAACACGCAACCACACCATGTTCCCTCATAAACCATCACACCTGATTATTATCCTTTTATTTTCTATTTTATTTTAATTTCTTTGTTAAATTAATTAAAAATAGTTTTAAAAAATCCAAAAAAAATATTTTTAGGTTGCTAAAATAATATATTATTTTCTGATATAAAAATATTTTATTTTTCTTCATAATTTAAATATTTTGCATAATTAATTGGTATATATTTATATATTTGCTTTTTAATTATTTCAACCAATCAAAAAAATCATAAAAAAAATTGTTCTTTATATTAAATATTGTTTATATATTATAAACTAATTTTTGTACATATTTTGAATAATTTTTTCTTCAAGTTTTAATTATTTGTGTAATTATTTGTATAATTATATATTAATTAACTTAATAAATTTCTAATCAATTTCAAAAACTCAAAAAAAATTAGTTTTGTTTTTTAAATTAATTAACAAACATTTTGAACATATTTTGAACTTAAATTTTAGGTTTAAATTTTATATTCATCCTTTTTCCTCATTTTATTTTAATTAATCATGCATTAATCATAATTAAAATAAATCATAAAAAAATTTAAAAACATGTCTTTATTTTCTTGCTATTTAAAATTCCTAGATAAATGTATAGGTTGCTAAATTCATGTAAATAGGCATAGTTTACATTTCCTGCAAATCGATGTAATAGCGTAGATTTACTTTCCGCATTTTACATTTCCGCATTTTTAAATTCCAGCACATATAAACTGCGTGTATGTCAGAGATAAAATTGAACCGTTAGATCACTAACTTCAAAAGATAAAATATCTGAATTCAAACACAATCACACTTGCACCTCTTAAGGTAACCCCTTTCTCATTCTTTTCAAAATCAAAGTCAAATTTTACTGTTTCGAGTACAAAATCGAACCTTTTGTTTATATCCGGTGAAAGGATAGATTTTTAAAGGAAATAGGATAAAGACCTTACAACTCAGGGTAGACCTCCTAATTTGCTTGCTCAAATCAAATCAAACAAAATTCTCATACACTATTGTTTTTCAAAATAAACTTTCCAAAAAAGACAATACTTTGTATACATCCAAACAAGGATCATTACGAAGTTAACGTTCTTTTTCCAAAAACATCTTTTGAAAGATAAAAACACTTTGTATACATCCGCACAAGGATCATTACAAATTCAATTTACAAAGGTATTTCAAATCACATGCAAGTATTTCAGAGCAATTGAAAACAAGTGAGCTAAGCAAATTAAGAGCCCATGGATAACCATGGATACAAAGGGTGCTAACACCTTCCCTTTGTATAACCTACCCCCTTACCCAGAATTTCTTAAAGGTCTTTTTTCTGTGTCTTTTATAAACCTTTCCTTAATTGGATAAAATAAAAGGTCGGTGGCGACTCTCTGAATTTTCAAAAAAATGCGAAAGCAGAAACAATAAAAAGAGTCAGTTCACGTATCTCTCTGCGAGAGGTATGGCCGGAAACGGAGGTCCACAAAACCCTAGTTCAGAGCCTTTGTGTAGGAGGATATGTCTAGGAGCTTTGTGTATTGATTTGAATTTGTACCAGAGAAATAGTATGGGCAAATTTTGGGGTATGACACTCACTACTCGAGAAAACTTGCTGCGCTTTGGCATGGGTCGCTCGCTGACTGAGACAGTATATGTTGACTCACACTACCTTATTAATCTCAAAAATGGATCCGATAAAGTACATCTTTGAAAATCCACCACTTACAAGCAGACTAGCACGGTGGCAAATGCTTTTATCAGAGTATGATATTCAGTATGTCACAAAAAAATCCATCAAAGGTAGTATTCTTGCAGATCATCTTGCTCATCAGCCATTAGAAGAATACCAATAAATGAAGTTTGACTTTCCTGATGAGGATATCGTGAAACTAGATGATGATGAAGGACCCGAACCAAGGTAGTGATGGACTCTCACGTTCGATGGCGCATCAAATGCTATGGGTCATGGCATTGGGGCAGTTTTGACTTCTCCTCGCCAGACTCACATTCCTTTCACAGCCAGAATTTGTTTTGATTGCACGAATAATGTCGCAGAATACGAAGCTCGAGTAATGGGGGTCGAGGCAGCCATTGATATGAGAATTAAGATCCTTGAAGTTTATGGGGACTTTGCCTTAGTCATACATCAGATACGAGGTGATTTGGAGACACGGCACCCCAATTTAGTTCCTTACAGGGACTATATCTTTGAGATGTTGCCCGCTTTTGAAGAAACCACCTTCAATCATATCCCTCGAGAGGAAAATCAACTGGCGGATGCTTTAGCTACCTTGGCAGCAATGTTCAAAGTCAGTTATCCTAATCATGCGCCCATCATAAGAATTCTTCATTACAAAGAGCCTGCACATGTATTCCCTGCTCATTGTCTCATCACTGAGGATGTGTATGATGAAAAGCCGTGGTATTTCGACATCAAGAGGTACATTGAAAAGCAAGAGTACCTTGAAGATGCTACGATTGGTGATAAGCGAATGTTTCGAAGGTTAGCATCCAAATTCTTACAAAAGAAACTATGATTCGGTTTTTCTCAGATGCGTGGATAGACACGAAGCAGAATCGATCATACAAGAAATCCACGAGGGCTCCTTTGGAACTCATGCCAGTGGGCATTCTATGGCCAAGAAAATCCTACGAGCAGGGTATTATTGGATGACAATGGAAAGAGATTGCTATGTGTATGTAAAGAAGTGCCACAAATGTCAAGTGTATGCAGACAGAATTCATGTTCCGCATAATCCTTTGAATGTCTTGACGTCACCATGGCCCTTCGCTATGTGAGGCATTGATATGATTGGACGGATTGAGCTACAAGCTTCAAATGGACACAGATTTATCCTTGTTGCTATCAACTACTTCACCAAATGGGTTGAAGCCGCTTCTTACAAGAACGTAACCAAGCAAGTCGTCACTCGCTTCATCAAAAAAGAGATCATATGCTGTTATAGGGTTCCAAACAAAATCATCACTAATAATGGTTCCAATCTTAACAACAAAATGATGAAGGAGTTGTGCGAAGAGTTCAAGATGGAACACCATAATTCCTCACCCTACCGGCCGAAGATGAACGGCGCAGTCGAAGCTGCTAACAAGAACATAAAAAAGATTGTCCAGAAAATGGTTAGAACATATAAGGATTGGCATGAAATGTTACCCTCTTCCCTGCATGGCTACAGAAATTCAGTTCGTACTTCAACTGGGGCAACTCCCTTCTCTCTTGTCTATGGAATGGAAGCTGTACTTCCCATCAAAGTGGAAATCCCTTTGTTGAGAGTCTTGATGGATGCCAAACTTGATGAAACATAATGGATTCAGACGAGGCTTGACCATCTCAATTTAACTGTGGAGAAACGCTTATCTTCTATTTGCCATGGTCATTTGTATCAAAAGAGGATCAAGAAAGCGTATGACAAGAAGATTCAGCCTCGAGAATTCCACACAGGTGACCTGGTTGTAAGGAAGGTCCTGCCAATTCACACCGACCCAAGGGGCAAATGGACTCCCAACTATAAGGGACCATACATCGTGAAGAAAGCCTTCTCAGGGGGTGCTTTAATCCTGACAAAAATGGATGAGGAAGACGTTCCACTTCCAGTCAATTCAGACTCAGTAAAAAATACTACGCATAAATGACCCGCCAAGTTGAAAACTCGAAAGAGCAACTTAGGCAATAATGGGCATCCCGGTAGACATAAAAAAGAAAAAGTCCAGGCAAAAGTTAGGGATAAAAAAAAGAATAACCCGCTAAGTTGAAAACCCGAAAGGGCGACTTAGGCAAAAAAGGGTATCCCGCTGAATTGAAAACCCGAAAGGGCGATCCAGATAAAAATTAGGGATCAAAAGCGAGCAACTGTAGTCTGAATACTCTTCACAAACATCATTGCACGCCCTTGGCAACAGACGGATCAATTCAACAACTACTCTTCCGAAGCAAAGCATTGAGACAATCAAGGATATGGGAACTGTAGCAATATCAGTTTTAATGGAAATTGAAGCATTTCTTTTTGCCATTTTGCCTATTGTGTTTTTATTTCTTTTTGCAACTACCTCGTTTAGGAGTTGCTTCCTTGTACAAAGGCCTATTCATAGGCGTGCCATCAATAAAATGATCCTTTTGCTAAAAGTTTTCTCTGCTATTTTTCATTTTTCATATGCGAAATATGATTTAATTTGTTATTAAACATTTCATTGAAAACTTTGGGGAATAATAATCACAAGCTAAAAAACGAAACATGACTTTTACATGAACATGAAAGCATCCCAAGGGAACGCCATCACATCCATATGTTGTATTCCATGCAGGTATCAAATCCTACTGGTCATCTTGACCCATGTCGTACTGCAAAGGCCGTCATCATCCCCCCGTAAAAGTTTGAGCACATGACTCGTCAGCACTAAGAAGCATGGGGCACATGAAGAAGTCCATGTCCGCTCCTCAACATGGTGAATTGAGGGAATCTCCTCAAGCTCAAGATCCCCTAGAAGTTCAGGATGTAGAGAAAGTCATACCAAGTCACTCCTTTTCTAGTAAAGCTACATTTCAACCCTCAGCGCAGTTACCAATAATCTTTGGTACTGCAGGGTTTCAGACACCGATTCGTATTGGTAGCTCAAGACTGCAAGCAACAGACCCCAATGATCCTGCTCCTTCACCATATCAATGCCTCATTATTCCTGCATATAGTATTCATTGCATATAGCATTGCATCCTCAAAAGCGTAGCATATCCGTGAAAGTGGATCATTACGCCATGGAAAAATTCAAACCATGCATACGAAGCATAAGCCAGATAATCAGGATCAGCGCTCAATCGAGACAACGATACGTCCCCACAGAGAATGTTAGCCTTACAAACCCCGATTGATATCTCCTATCACATGACAAACCTTCTCAAGCCATGGTGCCAATACCTGGTATTCCCAATCCCCAATGAGTCCATCTGTTAAGCATCTTATTGTTTGCAGCTTTCCAAAACACTCGTCCGTGTTATTTTCCGATACTTTTTCGTATCTTCCTTCAATACTCGTCTGTATTGATTCAAACACTCGTCCGTGTTATTCTTTTGATACTCGTCCGTATCTTCATTCAATACTTGTCCGTATTGACCCAAACACTTATCCGTGTTATTTTCCTCGATACTCGTCCGTATCTTCCTTCAATACTCGTCCGTATTGACCCTAACACTCGTCCGTGTTATCCTTCTGACACTCGTCCCTATCTTCCTTCAATATTCGTCTGTATTGACCCAAAACCTCGTCCGTGTTATTTTCCTCGATACTCGTTTGTATCTTCTTTCGATACTCGTCCGTATTGACCCAAACACTCGTCCGTGTTAATATTTTTTATACTCGTTCGTATCTTCTTTTGATACTCGTACGTATCTTACTTCGATACTCATCCGTATCTCCATTCAATACTCATCCGTATTAATCCAAACACTCGTCCGTGTTATTTCCCTCGTTACTCGTCCATATCCTCCTTCGATACTCGTCCGTATTGATCCAAACACTCGTCTGTGTTATTCATTTGATACTCGTCCGTATTGATCCAAACACTCATCTATGTTATTCATTTGATACTCGTACGTATTGATCCAAACACTCATCTGTGTTAATCCTTATGATACTCGTCCGTATCTTCATGAAATACTCGTCCATATCTTCCTTCAATACTCGTCCGTATTGATTCAAACACTCGTCCATGTTACCTTCATCTCATATTGCAGGATCATAGATCGCCCGTAGATCTTATCTCTCTATCAAACCTATATTTTTCAACCACTGTCTCATGAAACAATCACTCCCCTTAAGAACCTTGTATTGGCACCATTACCACGTTACAAGTTTTCACCATTCAATTACAGTTACTTACCATAATTTTCCCCATAAAAAAACAAAAAAAATTCTCTTTCCCCAGCAGATATAAAAAAAAAGGATAATACTCACACCATCTTTTCAGGACAAATTCCAGGTCTTGGTATTTAATCCCCTTCTACCTTGAAAGTTCGAAAGGCCGACACCAATATTGCATTCAGGTTTAAGACGATTAAATAGGGGCAGGTGTCATACCCCAAATTTGTCCTACCCTATTTATCTGGCTTACAATTCGTAAACATGCTTCATTTAGGTCATGGCTTAATGCATGCATTCATATCATTGATATTATTCAAGGGATGGCAAGAAAGAGCTTTCAACTGCAGAGATTTCTCGACCAAAAGGAAGGGATTTGAGGTCTAACCAGGTGGCATCATCCTGATTTTGAAGTTTTTTTCTTGAATTAAGGTTTCCTCATCTTCAATCCAAGGCATTGGTTGAAATGTACAAGCTGGGAATTCATCTGGTCTCCCTGAATTAGGTTTTAGACCAAAGTCAACAACAGTTGACTTTTTGGTCAACACATTAATCAGGAGCTGATTTTATAATGAGAGATTTCATGGGATATATGTGGAAGCATTCAATTGATTTCCATTGGTTGGAAGCTGATTAATCAGAAAATTCATCAAGAATTGGGAAAAATCAGAACAATTGACTTTTTGGTCAATGTAAAGGTCAACTGTCCAATATTGAATGAGGGATGAAAATTAGTCAAGTAAAGTCAAAGGAAATAAATAAAATCAAGAAAATGCAAAATTTACCAAAAGTGGAAGGTAGTTGAAATTGGAAATTTCCAAAAGGGGAAAGTTTGAAACATAAAATATTTTGGAAGTTATGACTTGGTTGAGCAGTCCACTTCAGCACCATGTTACACGTGTCAAGAGACATCATCTCAGAAAAAGTTCAACACCAATGTTGTTCACCTCTGTCATACCCCAAAATTTGCCCAACATATTTATTCATATTTCAGTCCATCTGACTTTCAAATGCTCAAAGATATACAAGAAGAAAGCATGCAGTCTCTCTCCTAAACAACAGCCTCTAAATTAGGGTTTCTAATTTAATCAAGGAATTTGAACTTCTGATATCCCAAGTGGATTCCATGATCTCTCATATGATTCAAAGTTCCCTCATGCCAAGTTTCAAGCCCTGATTCAAAAGATTGCTCACTCAATGACCTAAGCGATCAATAATCATCATAGTTTGACCTAAAAGTCAAACTATGATTAAATCACAGTCAAAGTTCCTGATTTTTTTTCAACATTCTCACCTTGAAGTATCATTCATCATGTGATCAAGTATTGATCATGATTCATCAAGGAAAGATCAGAAATCAACAAAACCCGAGGTTTCTAAATTAGGGTTTTTGGACTAAAAGTCAACCGAACTTTGACCAGCCATAACTTTCACATGGAACGTCAAAAATTTCCCATCCAAAGCTCATTTTGAAAGAAATTGAATTCTCTACAACTTTGTCTCTAACAAGCCAAGTCAAAAAATTCTTCATTTGAGAGATATGAGTTAATACATTATAGGTCCTTCTAAAAATCAACAAAAAGTCATCTTTTTGCAAAGAAGTGTACATGAAAATGGAGACTTCAATGAAGATGAAACCAAAAGGAGTGTCTAAAGGACCCTTTGAGCTTTCTAAAAAGTCTAAGAACATTCAAAAAGATTAAAATTTGAGCAAGATACAAGTTGCACAAGTTGGACATTTTTGAAGAAGTGCATGAAGGAAAATATTTGCCAAAATCAATTTTGTTCCAAATGGGCCCAATTTCTTTTGATCCAAACTTGATCAATAGACCATCCACGACCCATAGGCCCTTATATACATTTTTATTATTTTTATTTTATTTTTATTTTGAATTTAATCACTTAAATTCAAGGGTTAATGAACTTTTTCGTCCCTTTAAATATTTCAAATTTCGTTTTTAGTCCCTCCAAAATTTTCCTTCAAGAAATCGTCCCTTCAAAATTTTTCTTCCTAACTATTGGTCCCTAACATCAAATTTCGTAGCTAATCGGTGGCTAAAGTCGTAGCTAATCTCTAGCAAATTTGACGTTAGGGACCAATAGTTTAGACGGAAAATTTTGAAGGGACGATTTCTTAAAGGAAAATTTTGGAGGGACTAAAAACGAAATCTGCAATATTTAGAGGGACCAAAAAGTTCATTAACCCTAAATTCAAATTAAATGGAATGAAATAATGAAAATAATCAAAGATTGGATTGAGATTAATTTTCTATCCAATATTGAGAAATATATGGAGATTAAAATCAAGGGAAAACGTTAAAAGATTTGCAAGGAGCAAAATTGGAAAGAATGAATATTATTTTCAAATCAAATTTCAATCTTTTCCAATAACTTGTTTCTTTCCATTCCTTTTGCCCTAATATGAGTCATTATATATTCTCAAGCACATGTTCAGCAAGGGGACGAAAAAATAAGGATTGTCAGCCTCAAAAACCATAGTCAAAGCTCTCAAAATTTTCTAACAAGCTAGGGCATACAAGAACTCACTTTGCAACCTTTCTCAAGAATTTCCAGACGCTCAAACTTATTCCTGAGACATTGTAAGGTAAGTATGGATCCAAAACCGTGGCTAAAATACTCTTCATCGATCCATGCATAAACCATATTTTGTACCTTATTTCTTGAACGCATATATTAATTTAAATGGTGTTTTAATCGAAACTAACAGTGCTACTAGCTTCCTGTGAATCGTACCAGGTTTTTCATGGTTGGAAATTGATTCACCATTGTTAGGGCAAAAGAGGTTACCCTCTTCGTTTTCGCGAGTGCAGGCGTTTGCAGGCCATGAAAACAATACCATTGGGTTCGTGATGTTCCATTTAAGGGATCTGGGTTGTTCTTTGTTTGGTGTGTTCATCGTTTTTGCAGGTTCAGAGTCGTGAAAATAGAGAAGCTTCGAATCCATTGAAACCGCAGGTACTTTCACAGCAAATGCCGAAGCAGAATCCGCAGGTAAATTCTGCAAAGAAGACGAAGAATGAGAAGCCCCACACCAGACACGTGTGCGTTCCCAAATGGCTGGTCAAATCCCATTCTTCTCTCTCTAGCACATGCGCAATTGCCATTGGCCAGTAAACAAAGAATTCTTCTCTTCCCTCATTCCATTGGCTCATATGTGAAGGCCGCGAGCCCCAATTGACTTTGTTTTAACTTTCTCATTTAATTAGCATTTCTTTTTTTTATTAATTTGAGTGTGATTCCTTAACAGCTAGCAATTGTGGCACAACTGGAAACGTGAATATATTGGTAAATAGAATGTCCTGGGTTCGAGTCACACCGAGGGCATTTTATGTTTTTGCAATTTTTATCTACAGATTCAGTGCAGCATACCTACATTGGCCATGATATCCCTTTAGATCTCCACCATCCAGTCCTTCCCATAACCAGAGTCAACGCCTAAGAAACGCAGTGAAGGATAGAAAAACACTTAGAAAGGGGGGGGGTTTGAATAAGTGTGACTTTAAAAACTCTTAAGATAAAAACAATGAACACAATATTTTTATCCTGGTTTGTTATTAACGAAACTACTCTAGTCCACCCCCTTAGAGTGATTTACCTCACCTGAGGATTTAATCCACTAATCACACAAGATTACAATGGTTTTCCACTTAGATACCCTCTAAGTCTTCTAGAGTATTCTGATCACAACCTGATCACTCTAGGAACACAATGCTTAGATACCCTATAAGACTTCCTAGAGAATTCGATCACAACTTGATCTCCTCTAGTTCTTTACAAATGAATGTAAACAAATTCTTACAAGAGTTATACAATGCTTTTTAAAAGCTATAATCACAACTGTGATATTTCTCTTAAAGTTTAAGCTTAATCTCACTAAGAAATTACAACAGTAATGAAGTGAGGTTGAAGATGAAGTTTGAGAGCTTTGAATTTGACTGCGTTTCTGTATGTTTGCGCAAAGTGTTGTATTCAGCTTCTCATCAGAACTTCTATTTATAGGCATTTGAGAAGATGACCGTTGGGAGCATTTAATGCGTTGCATGATCTGTACAACATTGCATTTAATGTTTCACTCTTTTGTCAACTACCTCGAGCCTTGCTTTTCCTGCTTTAACTGACTTTGCCGTTAATAGCTTCTAACGTTCCTTTTGTCAGTCAGCGTAGCCTGCCATCTTGTACTTGCTTCTGATCTGATCTTTGTATAAACAACGTTTGAATATCACCAGAGTCAAACAACTTGGTGCAGAGCATCTTCTTGTCTTCTGACCTTGAAGTGCTTCTAACGTGATACCATGAGAACTTCAGTGCTTCTGCTTCTGATCTCAAGTTCTTCTGATGCTTCAATAGACCATGTTCTGATTCTGCTTGACCATCTTCTGATGTCTTGCCAGAGCATGTTCTGATGTTGCATGCTGAACCTTCTGAGTCAGTGCTTCTTGTGCTGATTTTGTGCATACTCTTTATATGTTTCCTGAAATGGAAATTGCATAGGATTATAGTACCACATTATCTTATACAAAATTCATATACATTGTTATCATCAAAACTAAGAATATTGATCAGAACAATTCTTGTTCTAACAATCTCCCCCTTTTTGATGATGACAAAAACATATATAATTGATATGAATTTGCAATCAGAATATCAGATGGCTAAAGACAAATACACAGTTATAGCATAAGCATATAAACATAGTGTGTGAATATGTCTCCCCTGAGATTAACAATCTCCCCCTGAGATGAATAATCTCCCCCTGAAATAAATACTGGAAGAAATTTATAAATAAAGGACTTCCCTGAGTATTTTCCATTTCAGTTGAGACGTTCACATAAGCCTAGAACTTCAGAACATTCAGAGCTTCTGCTTCTTGCTTCCATAGGACAGCTTCAGAGCTTTTAATTTCCTCTAGAATCATTGCATGCTTGATTGTATCAGAACATTCTTGAATGTACCAGAGCATCATTAGAGCATCTCTACATCCTGAAATGTTTCAGAAACAAACTAGACAACAAGAGTCAAGGCATGAATGAATCAGAACATAAAATATGTATCAGAGCATATAGTATGTATCAGATCACAAAAAAAATTGTATCAGAACATATAAGGGATAAGAATGTGTTGGAGCATATTCTGCCACGAGAATATCAAAACATTCTTCCTTCTCGCTTCTGATCTTGAAGCTTCACAACACTAAGCTTGCTTCAATTTCCAGTGAGCATGTTTCTATATAGAATTGCTTTTCCCCATGTCTTTGCTTCTCATGTTGAGCTTTTTAGAATGTCTTCAATCCTACAAAAACCTCAAGGACATAGAACTTGCAAATTCTGTTAGAAATGTGGAGACTTACTCCCAGCCACTGATATAGTTAATCAAATCAATTATCACATTTTCTCCCCCTTTTTGTCATAACATCAAAAAGCATAAAAGATTCAGATGAAAAACAAACAAATTGAGAGAAGAAGATAATATTCAATGATTTCATCAGAAGATACAGAAGGAGATGCAGAGGAAACAGATGCAAGAACAAAGAGACAACTAAGACTCAAAAGACTACGACTAGCCTAGCTTAGACATGATCTTGGCCAGCATGTCGTGAATCCCAGCAGTGCTTTCATTCTATTTCTTCATGAAGGCTCTGAACTCTTCATGTGCTTCATCATGCTTATCCAGGCGAGAAGCAAGAACATCTTGATTCTGTTGAAGAGCCTCCAAAGTTTTCTCTAAACGAGAGGGTTCACCAAAAGTTTCACCACCAGCATTCAGTGGGATAGCATTATCAGCAGCATCATCTAATGTGAGAACATCATCTTGATTTTCCTGAAAAGGAACTTCCTCAGCAGGATGATTCTCAGCATCTTCCATCTCAACATCTGAGTCTAACTCAGAAGCATCTTCAGCATATTCTGGATCAGGGATCTCAGAATCTTCATTCTCCAGAGCTTGAAGAATCTCAGCCAGATTCTTTGGAGGAATGGGAGCATCAACTTCTGAAGGGTATATAACTTCAGGAATGACCATATCTGGTGCTTCCTCAGAAGGATTCACCCTTAGCCAATTGAACAACCATTGGAAATCTGCAGTCAGAACAGGATACTAAGGCTTCCAAACAACCATAGTCAGGCATGGTTCATCTTCCAACTCATCAACGAACTTCTTCTCCTCAAGAGATCTCCAATTTCTGATTGGATGATAGTACCTACCATCATCAAGATCCAAGCAGTAACCAGAAGATCCAGAAGCTTCAGCAACGCATCTTCTCTGGATGTTCATAGCATCCAACTGAAAATCCCTTCCAAAGAGTCTCCATAATCTCTTAGTAGCAGTTTGATCCAGCTTGGAGTCATATGCTGCTTTCAAGATTTCCATCCTCTTGTTGAAGCTAAGCTTAAACAGCTCAAAGTCTATATCAATAGGTGGTTCAGGAGGATTGAAGGTGAATTTGTAGTCAGGGTACAGAAGGCAATAGGGTTTGGATTTTCTGGAGGGTAAGAGATGGGATAGAGAAGGTGTAGAATCAGTGGTGAAGGTTGAGGAAGATGGAATATCAGAAGGTGTTGGGGGAATGATATTTAGTGGTTCAGGGTTCAGAACTTATGTTGAAGGAGGTGGCTGAGAACAGTTTGGGATGGAGAAGGTATTATGGGGTTCAGAAGATAGAGGCTGATTCTGAGAGGATTGAGCAGCTCTCAAGGCACGGAAAGAATCCCTAATGCGCTTCTCTTGAAATTCTTTGGAGTTCACCTTGTAAGGATCATAGGACAGCTTTGGCTTCTTTGCTGGATTTGATTCTACTTCTGAAGCTTTTCTTTTTAGTCTCTTTTCTTTCTTCTTCTGTTCCTTCTTCTTCAACTTAGCTAGAGAAGGAAGAACTCTTCCGCGAATCCATGTAGGATCAATAGAAGATTGAGCAAAGACACATGTCTTCAAGTAGCGCTTAACAGACTTGTGTAGCTCTTCTCTGAACAGTTGTGAGAAGTTCTCAACAGGAGATCTTCTGGTCAGAATATCTGGAATTATTCTTGGAGCAGAAGTTACCTCCTCAATCAGAAGCATCCTTTGGAGATCAAGGGCATTCAGAACATGTCCTTGAATGACAGTGAAGAACTTTGGCGTGCCAACAGTTCTCAGAGTATCCATCAACCCACTCTCTACCAGAATATCTGAGATCATTCTAGCAAGAGGAATAGTGTTCTTCTTGAAATCAGGAAACTTCTTGCGCTCCTCATCTCTAGATTCTTCAATATTCATTTTCAAGTGTTGAAATAGAATAGTTGAGAGAGAGACCTTAGTACCTTTCCCAATGCAGAAGAGAGCATACTTGTGATCCTGACTCACATATTTAGCAACAATAGATCTCTTTCTATGGTAAAAGGTTTCCAGAAGAATTTCAGCCCATACTCTGTAGAACGGCTTCAACAAAGTAGTTTGATTTGGTGAAGTTTTGAAAGCAGACAGTTCTTCATCAACTTTCTCCCAAGCAACTCTACCAGGGATAGCACATGTGATTCCTTCTGAATCATCAAGATCATAAAGCTTCCTAATCACTTTCTCTGTTACAACAACTTCATGCCCTAGAACAAAGGAGATGATAGCAGTTGGAGTAACTGTCGCATGTGTCCAGAAATCTAACACCAAGTGAGGATAAACTGGTCCCACCAGTCTCTAAAAGTAGTTTGTCCATCCTTGAAACATCATTGTATCTTTAAGATTGAAACCATGTTCCATCAAACTTTCAAAGTATATCATTGTTTCAGCCATAACTTCTAGTTCTCCATACGGAATGGAACAAGTCTTCAGAGGACAATACCCAAATTTGCGATGAACAAGATGTGCTGAAGTCATCTCAGATTGTGAACTTGAAGATGAAAGCATGAAGAGATTCTGAGATACGGTTTAGAACTAGGGTTTATGCAGCAAAGCAAGAAAAAGAGAGATGAACGAAAGAGACTATGAATGAAGAGAGAGAATGTAAAGAGATGAATTGTTGTGAAGATGAGTTTATATAGGGACGGATTTGAAATGAAATGCAATGTGTGTTTGAATGAATATGATTACAGAAAAACAAAAAATCAATTGCATTTAATGAGAAATGACGTTAGGAGAGATAATGTAACATTTGAAATAATTTGCGCAGTTACCTTGGGCGGCGTCTCCTCAACTGCACGCATGCTTGTCCAAATAGTGAACACGTGTTCAGCATCTGGAAAGCTGGTGACAGCTGTTTTGCTTTAAAAGAACTTCTGAATCAACTTAGATAATGAAACGTCAGTGATAACAGAATCAGAACTACTAATTGATCATCATCAGAACTTCTTATAAGAAGATAAAACAAGATCATTTCAGAACTAATCCATACATCAGAACTTCTCATCTTCTCATTCTGGGCATAAACCCATACTGATATTCTTCAGAATGAACTTAAACCTATCTTCAGCAAGGGGTTTTGTAAAGATATCAGCCCATTGATGGTCTGTATCAACAAAGTTCAAAGATAGAACACCCTTCTGAACATAGTCCCTAATGAAGTGATGTTTGATCTCAATATGTTTAGCTTTGGAATGTAAGATAGGATTCTTAGATAAACAAATAACAGAAGTAGTATCACAGAATATAGGGATGTTGCTCTCATATATCTGATAATCTTCTAGCTGACTTTTCATCCAGAGCATCTGTGTACTACATCCAGCAGCAGCAACATATTCTGCTTTTGTTGTTGAGAGGGCAATGGTAGCTTGCTTCTTGCTGTACCAGGAGATCAGGTGACTTCCAAGAAATTGACAACTTCCAGAAGTGCTTTTCCTTTCAATTCTATCTCTAGCATAGTCAGCATCACAAAATCCTACTAAGTTGTACTCTTTAGATCTTCTGTAGACTAAACCAACATTAGTAGTACCTTTCAGATACCTCAGAATTCTCTTAACATCTGTTAAGTGAGATTCTCTAGGATCTGATTGGAATCTTGCAGACAAACAAACACTGAATAAAATGTCAGGTCTAGAAGCAGTCAAGTATATAAGAGATCCAATCATACCTCTGTACAACTTTTGATCTACCTTCTTACTTACCTCATCCTTACCTAGGACACACGTTGGATGCATAGGAGTTTTGGCTGCTTTGCTTTCAGAAAGATTAAACTTCTTCAGAAGTTCTTTCACATACTTCGTTTGATGAACATATGTTCCATTAGAAGTTTGATTGATTTGAATCCCAAGGAAGTACTTGAGTTCTCCCATCATACTCATCTCGAACTCAGCCTGCATAGACTTAGCAAACTCCTTTCCAAGTGTAGAATTAGATGTTCCAAAGATAATATCATCAACATAAATTTGACAAATTAAAATATCTTTCTTAAATGTTTTACAGAAGAGAGTAGTATCCACTTGTCCTCTAGTGAAACCATTGTTCAGAAGGAAAGAACTTAATCTTTCATACCAAGCTCTAGGAGCTTGCTTCAATCCATACAATGATTTCTTTAATTTGAAAACATGTTCTGGAGACTTAGAGTCTTCAAAACCAGGAGGTTGGTGAACATAAACTTCTTCTTCTATATAACCATTTAAGAAGGCACTCTTAACATCCATCTGATATAGAGTGATGTTATGTTGAGTGGCAAAACAAATCAATAAGCGAATAGATTCTAACCTGGCCACTGGTGCAAAGGATTCTATATAGTCAATCCCTTCTTGCTGACTATAGCCCTGAGCAACCAGTCTAGCTTTGTTTTTTACAACTTCTCCTTTTTCGCTTAGCTTGTTTCTGAAGACCCACTTTGTACCAATGATGTTAAATCCTTTTGGTCTAGGAACAAGATCCCATACATCATTCCTTGTAAACTGATTTAGTTCTTCTTGCATGGCAATTATCCATTCTGCATCTTCTAGAGCTTGATCAACAGAAGTTGGCTCGATCAAAGAGACAAGACCTAATTGACATTTTGCATTGTTCTTAAGGAATGCTCTTGTTCTGATAGGATCATCCTTCTTTCCAAGAATGACATCTTCTGAGTGAGCAGAGGTGAGTCTAGAAGATCTTTTGACTGTTGGCTCTTCAGAAATTCTGAGATTCTCTAGAGATGCAACAACTTGATCTTCTGATCCTTTGCTTCTGAGATCTTCAGCTTCTGATACTTTGCTTCTTGGTTCTTCAGCTTCTGATATATCAATATCTAAATCTGCAAAATTCTCAAACTGCTTTGGCTTTTCAAGACCAAGCTTATCATCAAATCTGATATTGATTGATTCTTCTACAACCAATGTTTCAGCATTGTAAACTCTGTAGCCTTTGGAGCGTTCAAAATATCCAAGAAGGAAACACTTTTGTGCCTTAGAATCAAACTTACCAAGATGATCTTTAGTATTCAGAATGAAACAAACACATCCAAAAGGATGAAAATATGAAATGTTGGGCTTTCTGTTCTTCCAAAATTCATAAGGAGTCTTATTTAGAATAGGTCTTATAGAGATTCTATTCTGAATATAACATGCAGTATTTATTGCTTCTGCCCAGAAATGCTTAGCCATATTGGTTTCATTGATCATGGTCCTGGCCATTTCTTGTAGAGTCCTATTCTTTCACTCCACAACTCCATTTTGCTGTGGAGTTCTAGGGCAAGAGAAATCATGGGCAATACCATTTTCTTTGAAGAACTCCTCAAAGAATCTGTTCTCAAATTCGCCACCATGATCACTTTTGACCTTTATGATTTTGCATTCCTTCTCAGATTGAATCTGAGTGCAGAATTCAAAGAACACTGAATGAGACTCATCCTTGTGTTTTAAGAACTTTACCCATATCCAGCGGCTATAATCATCTACAATGACTAATCCATATTTCTTCCCTCTGACAGATGCTATTTTGACTGGTCCAAACAGATCAATGTGCAGAAGTTCTAGCGGCCTAGAGGAAGAGACAACATTCTTTGATTTGAATGCAGGTTTGGAGAACTTGCCCTTCTGATATGCTTCACAAAGAGCATCTGATTTGTATTTCAGATTTGGGAGTCCTCTGACCAGATTTAGTTTGTTAATCTGAGAAATCTTTCTCAAACTAGCATGGCCTAATCTTCTGTGCCAGACCCATTGCTCTTCAGAAACAGACATAAGGCAAGTCACCTTCTGCTTCTCAAGATCAGAAAGATCAATCTTATAAATGTTGTTTTTTCTCTTGCCTGTAAATAGGATTGAGCCATCCTTCTGACTTACAGCCTTGCAAGACTTTTGATTGAAGATTATGTCATAACCATTGTCACTTAATTGACTTATGGACAATAAGTTATGCGCTAATCCTTCTACAAGAAGTACATTAGAGATGGAAGGAGAGTTACCAGTACTAATGGTTCCAGAGCCAATAATTTTGCCCTTCTGATCTCCTCCAAACTTGACTTCTCCACCAGACTTAAGCAACAGGTCTTGGAACATAGACCTTTTTCCTGTCATGTGTCGCGAGCACCCAGAGTCCAAGTACCATGACATGTTGTGCTTTGTCTTATTTGCTGCCAAGGATATCTGCAACAGAAATTATCTTCTCCTTAGGTACCCACAACTTCTTGGGTCCTTTCTTGTTAGTTTTCCTCAAGTTCTGATTGAACTTAGGTTTAGCATAATAAACAACAGGAGGTACAACATGATATTCCTTAGGTTTAGCAGCATGATATTTTCTAGGTTGTGTCACATGCTTCTTAGTGTGTGTAGCATGAAAGCTTTTGGCATGTGAAGTGAGCCTAATATCATGTGAGTGGCCATATTTGAACTGATCATACAATGGCTTGTATGTGATTTTCATATCATCTACAGGTTCAAATTTGTGTGGGATATCACCCTCATAGCCAACGCCAACTCTTTTGTTTCCAGAAACACCATATATCATAGAAGCAAGATGACTTCTGCCAATACTTCTAGATAAGAACTTTCTAAAGCTCGAGTCATATTCTTTCAGAATATGATTGAGACTAGGAATGGATTTTTCTGAGTCAGAAGGAGATCCAATATCTTTGGATAATTTTAAAACTTTTTCCTTCAGTTCAGAATTTTCCACTTCCAGCTTCTTAGTTTCAGAATCAAATAGCTTTTTCAGCTTTTTGTATTTGATAGTAAGATGAGCCTTGAGTTCCAGAAGTTCTGTTATACTGGAAACTAACTCTTCTCTAGATAGTTCAGAAAATACCTCTTCAGAATCTGATTCTGATGTAGATTTTGATCTGTAACACCCCATACATAACTGACTAGTATATTATGCATGAAACGTTATAAATTGATATTGAGTACATACAAAAGCTAAAGTTATAGAAAGATCCATATAAAATGCAACATGAAATCCTAATAAGAATTACAAAACATGTGTCTTCAATGGATCTGCACAGCGGAGAATGAGATCTGACGAGGTCTCCGAGCCATCACCACTTTCAAGTCTTCAGTCCAAAACTGCTACTGACCAAACGCTACTAAACTACACCTGAAAAAAATATAAGTTGATTGGGGTGAGATTACTAAATCTCAGTGAGTCCTCCTATCCTATGGGTCCACTCGGTTCTACAAGGTACATGCATCAACAAAACCGAATCCACCATTGATCCGGGGTTCAACCTCACATCCGGTACAAGTACAGAGAAAACAAGTGACTCGTCCACCACTAGACTTCCCTAAAACAAATACACATTGTATAACAAACAAGTATGCAAACCCGCATCCATATACGGGGAATCCAGAAGTGTAACAACCTCGGCTAGATTATGGAATAAATGCATCCTCGATGAGTAACCTCCTGCCTATTGTCAAGGGACTTGTACAAGCACACTGCAAGACGGTTAAACGGGTTCGCACAAGCCTAAGTGGCCGCGAGATGACCTTAGCCTAATTGGCGTCATTGTCCCATTAACCTTCTTCACGCTAGTGAGTTACGCCGAGTACAAACCGCCACCTTGACGCCTGAGCCCATCGGGCGAAAGCCTAGTATTAGTCTACATGACTTCACTAGAGGTGAGTTACCTCATTATGCATTAGCCTACATGGCCGCATAACCCCACCATACCGAGCACGCAAGTGTGTTAACGCCAAGTGAGTAAAACCCCGTACGAAAACTCACGAGCACACTGCAACGGTAGCTCAGATGCACGCCATATCGAACAATACACATGAACGGGTTATTCCATTGGACTACACGGTCCGGGAGGGCTCATAGACCACATGGTCGGAGCAACGTCCCAATCTAGCCTTCCGGCCACTTCGATTCAAGCATACAGAAATATGACGTAATGTCAAGGTCACAAACAATGCAATCAATCCAATCGTTTAACCAAAACGACGGCATCCATAGATTTCCATGTATAAAACATAATGGCATAACATTTACAATTATGGATATCACAGTCATGATAAGCAATAGATAATATATGCCACGCATAACATGAGAATTATTAATCGAATGATAGAAACATAAGTTCTCATACTAATTCATTGATTCACTAAGTGGGATTCCACTATTGTTAAATCAAACATTCTGGTTTGAGGACCGGTTTTATTAGAAAGTACACGACGCTAGCTTTCCAACGATATAAAGTTTACGCAATTCCGATACCCGAGCCGAAAGTTACGACTTTCTAAAGTTTGCTGATTTTTGCACTATTGCCCAGGGTAACCGGTTACCCAGAGTCCAGTAACCGGTTACTGGCATACAAAATGCCCAGTAACGCAATTTTCTACAGAGTAACCGGTTACCCAGAGTCCAATAACTGATTACCCTGAAGCAGAATCAATTTTTTGCATTTCTAAGGGTTCTAAACCAGTCCCAATGGCTTCTAACTGATTCCAAGTATCATAATTGATCCCAAACGAATTTATAACATGCATATATACAGAATCATCAGCATGCAAAGGATTAAAGCAATACAACATACCATAACATTATCAATTAACAAGTTGATCACATGCAATTATAGATTATCACTCAAACCCCAATTCTAACCCTTGCATGCAAATTCCCCAAGTCTCTAACTAAGAACTCACCTTGCATCAATGGAGCTTTGGATGATGAACATGCTGCAATTGAGCTCCTAACTTGACCAAAATTCCAACCCCAAACTCATCAAACCCGTAACCCTCTAATCACACATTCAGCATAACTGACACAACTTCAAGCTCAGTTTTCTCCTTCAAAACAGAAGCTATGAATGCGAACTAGTATACCAAAACGAAGAGAATTTCGTTAGTTTTCCAACGAGACCAGAACCGTTACGATCGGAGTTACGAGCAGAGAGATATACCTGATTTAGTGGGGATGTATCAAGGGTTGCGAAAATGCCAATGTTGAACATGAGTTCTTCTTCCTCTTCCACGCTTCTAGTTCTTTCTCTTAACAAAATTTTGGTTTGGTAGCATAAGTATGGGTCCTCCCTAAAATAAGACCTAATATTCCATGCATATAGTCTTTAGTGACAAAGATGCCCTCCAACTTAGTGGAAATCACAATTGTGCCATATGGTTCATTCATGACAATTTCATTATGTTTCTAACTAGGTCCAAATATTCCTCTTAATAAACTCCAACTACAATTGTACACATTCTTACACTTAGTAATTTGAATATAAGGATGTTACATTCTCCCCCCCCCCCCCTTAAATTGAATTCGTCCTCGAATTCTTTCCGATCACCACGGAAACAACTATCCAAGTCTTTTCCAACCGGGGGATGGAATGCCACTTACATTCCTCCTTTAAATAGCATCATTACTCTGTCTGAATGTCGTTCCATCAGAAGAAACATATTCCACCAAAATACCTGCGTCCCACTATGCATGGTTAGAACCTTGACTCTCAAGCAACACGTCTATCCAGATACTTCGTCTTGACATATCTGGGGAAAAGATCCTTCCAGGGTCCTTGACCTTCACTGCTCTGCACCGAATCTCCAGAACTTCAAAAACTCTAATAATCCACTCATGTCGGATATCCTTCGTTTCATTCTCTGGTGTGTTCACCCTCATTCAACAAACATTACTGATTCACTCAGCTCTTTGAATTACTTCCCACTTGAGAATTACCGCCACAACGTCGCTTCCGCGATAACACTTCAAGTTATTCTCCACTCGAGTCCATACAATGTCATTAGGTGATCTCCAAATTCATTGGTCTTAACCTCTGGTTCCCAAAGTCTTAGGATGATTGTTCCATTTTTACCTTTACTTATACAACTGAATCTCCTTACTTTAACCTTTACTCCAGTTTAGACATAACAACTGTCACTGTAAACCGCGAAGGTGTAATCATCTTGCAACTATAGCCTTGGCATTCAACAACTTCACACAAGATTCTACTGATGAGAGGCGAAATTCAACGGATGACCTGTAACCATTGTCCAAGTCTTTCTGCACAATCATAGTACACAAGACATAACCACAAAGAACTTGCGCTAACTGAATGTCCTCTCTAGCCTTCAGCATTTCGGCAGTCACGATACTATGTCCAACCCTTATGACTTACAAGCTAAACTGATGACCTACAAACATCGGACCGCATGCCATCCACCAAATGTATTCCCAAGCTGGCCCATTGATAACACCTCTCGAGTTATGGTGATCCTTGAGAGACTGGAATGAACGGAATGCTGCTTCAACAATTTCCCTTAGGAAGATACTTTCATCCCAACATAAAATCCTATAAATAGTCCTTTCGTTCCTACCTCAGACTTATCTGATTCTTCCTTGATCCGCTGCGCTACTCTGATTCCAACAATTCACACACCTTGAGATCCTCTGAGTCACGTTCTATCCATAATTCATTTAATTTCCATTAATACACAATAATTCCTTATCTACAGTTGTCCAATTACAACACGTGCCAGAACTCCATATACATCCATCGTCGACTACTACTCCTCGAGGTTGCGTGCTCTCCAGAATCAAGTTTCTACTTACTCTTCCATTCCATATTAGTTCATCTACCACAACTTAGGCACACATTTCGATCTCAGGGCATTGAAACCCCAAAAGTTCACTGACTTAGAGGTTCGTCCTTGTCACTGATTTCCACAGCGCACAACTGCTATGTTTTTCCCTTCCAACAAGTCTGGTTGCTTAGCCGGTATAATAAACCCTTCAAAAACGTACTGCAACTCACTATAACTCTGTCAGTTTAACATCGCCTCTTCCCAACCAAACAGCTTCATTCTCTTAGCGTAGTATCACCTCTGATAACTCGTGCGACTTACTGATATAACAATCCTCCCATAGCCACACTCCATTCACACAGTCATCTAATGTCTGTTCCACCTCTGAATCAGACACTAAACAGACTTCCTCGGTGGCTGCTGTAGCAACCTGCCCTAAAATTAAAGGTTTTAGAGTCGCCACCTATTCTGAAGGGCGAATAGGAAACCCTACGCAGTTATGAGATTCGGGGTAAGTTATTATAATCAGGTCGAGGGAAGGTGTTAGGCACCCTCAACCCTTTCCTAAGGTTTGTATCTAAAGATAAAGGTTTATGGCTAAAATTGAGGTTTATAGCTAAGGAAGTGAATAGGGGAAAAATTGAGATTTTAGGGAGGGGGACTCGCCTTGGTTATCCAAGTGCCTACGTATCTCCTTAGGGAGAATCAGAGTCAACGTAGTTCGGGCACAGGGTTGTACGCCTTAGAATTTGATGTGAATGTGTTGACGGTATTTTGAATTACCGTTTCGCAGTTTTGAAAAGGTATTTTGAATTACCTTCGTAGTTTCGCATTATTGAACAGATGAAAATTTGTGGTTTGTGGTTTGATGTGTTTTAAGTATTTGGGCATACAACCCTGATTTAATATGTCACTGTTAGATGCGGTGACCAATAGATTTGGTCAGTATAGCTAACGGATTAAGGGGCATTGCTGGTTACTCAGATCGATAGATTGATCGTCGCGGGTAGCAAATTAAATGTATTTTAATTTTGTAATTTTTATCTCTCGTCTAATGCGACTAATAGATTTAGTCGGGTCGAGGAGAGAATTGATTAAGAATTAATCGGATTAATATTTTTGCCAAATGGCAATGGGATAGGGTAAACCCTAATGGGCGAATAAACCTTTTTAGGGTTTTTGTGATTTAATATGTCAAAATTAATTAAATTAATTAACTCGAATAATCGAGTAATCAAAATAATCGGGAACATATAATTCTAAACCCTAGTATTAACCTAATCCTAATTGTTAGAACAAGATTTGTTCTGATCAATATTCTTAGTTTTGATGATAACAAGGATATGAATTTTGTGTGAGATAATGTGGTACTCTAATACATTGCAATTTCCATTTCAGGAAATATATAAAAAGTATGCACAAATCAGCGCTCAGAAGCTTTGTCTCAGAAGGTTCAGCATGCAACATCAGAACATGGTCTGGCAAGACATCAGAAGATGGTCAAGGCAGAATCAGAACATGGGTCTATGAAAGCATCAGAAGAACTTGAGGTCAGAAGCAGAAGCACTGAAGTTCTCATGGTATCACGCTCAGAAGCACTTCAAGGTCAGAAGACAAGAAGATGCTATGCACCAAGCTGTTTGACTCTGATGATATTCAAATATTATATTCAAACATCAGATCAGAAGAAAGTACAGGTGGCAGGCTACGCTGACTGACAAAAGGAACGTTGGAAGCTATTAAAGGCAACGCCAGTAGACACAGCGTGAACAAGGCTTGAGGTAGTTGACAAAAGCGTGAAACATTAAATGCAAAGCTGTACGGAACACGCAAAGCATTAAATGCGCTCAATGGTCATCTTCTCCAACGCCTATAAATATGAAGTTATGATGAGAAGTAAGGTTAACAACTCTGAACCAAATTCTGTGAATATTAACTTGCTGAAACGCTGTTCAAGTCAAAGCTCAGAAACTTCATCTTCATCAAAGCTCACTACATTGCTGTTGTAATATATTAGTGAGATTAAGCTTAAACGTTAAGAGAAATATCACTGTTGTGATTATAGCTTTTCAGAAGCATTTGTAATACTCTTAGAATTGATTACATTAATTTGTAAGTAACTAGAGTGATCAAGTGTTGATCAGGATACTCTAGGAAGTCTTAGCTTGTGTCCAAGCAGTTGTAATTAGAGTGATCACGTGGTGGTCAGGATACTCTAAGAAAGTCTTAGCTTGTGTCTAAGCATTTGTTCCTGGAGTGATCAGGTTGTGATCAGGATACTCTAGAAGACTTAGTCGCGGACTAAGTGGAAAACCATTGTAATCTGTTGCGATTAGTGGATTAAATCCTCAGGTGAGGTAAATCACTCCGCGGGGGTGGACTGGAGTAGTTTAGTTAACAACGAACCAGGATAAAAATAACTGTGCAATTTATTTTTATCATTCAAGTTTTTAAGACTACACTTATTCAAACCCCCCCTTTCTAAGTGTTTTTCTATCCTTCAATTGGCATCAGAGCGCCGGTTCTAAGGTGCAAGCACTTAACTGTGTTTAGAAAAGATTCAGGAAGAGAAAAACGCTTCAGTAAAAGATGGCTGGTGAAATTCCAACAAATCCAGCTGCATGTACATCTGGCTCTGCTGAGCAATGCAATGGTAACAATGGTTATACTAGACCACCAATATTCGATGGTGAAAACTTTGAATATTGGAAAGATAAACTGGAAAGTTACTTTCTTGGTCTGGATGCTGATCTATGGGATCTTCTGTTGGATGGTTACAAACATCCTGTTAAAGCTACTGGTGTAAGGCTCACGAGAAGCGAAATGACTGATGATCAAAAGAAAGATTTCAAGAATCATCACAAATGCAGGACTGTTTTGCTGAATGCTATCTCTCATGCTGAGTATGAGAAGATATCTAACAGGGAAACGGACCATGACATATATGAGTCCTTGAAGATGACTCATGAAGGAAATGCTCAAGTCAAGGAGACCAAAGCTCTTGCATTAATCCAGAAGTATGAAGCCTTCAAGATGGAGGATGATGAAGACATTGAAAAGATGTTTTCAAGATTTGAAACTCTGACTGCTGGATTGAGAGTTCTCGACAAAGGCTACACCAAGGCTGATCATGTGAAGAAGATCATCAGAAGTTTGCCCAGAAGATGGGGCCCAATGGTGACTGCATTCAAGATTGCGAAGAATCTGAATGAAGTTTCTTTGGAAGAGCTGATCAGTGCCCTGAGGAGTCATGAGATTGAACTTGATGCTAATGAACCTCAGAAGAAAGGTAAGTCTGTTGCATTAAAATCTAATATTAAAAAATGCACTAACGCTTTTCAGGCTAGAGAAGAAGATCCTGAAGAATCAGAATCTGAAGAAGATGAACTGTCCATGATCTCCAGAAGGGTAAACCAACTCTGGAAGAGCAAACAAAGGAAGTTCAGAAGCTTCAGAAGTTCAAAGAGATTTGAACGTGGAGAATCTTCTGGTGACAGAAGATCTGACAAGAAGAAGGCTGTCTGCGATGAGTGCAATGAGCCTGGACATTACAAGAATGAGTGTCCAAAACTTCAGAAGGAGAATCCCAAGAAGAAGTTTCATAAGAAGAAAGGTCTTATGGCAACATGGGATGATTCTGAATCAGAATCAGGATCAGACTCTGAAGGAGAGCAGGCAAACTTTGCGCTGATGGCGACAGAAGATGATGGATCAGAATCTACATCAGAATCAGACTCTGAAGAGGTATTTTCTGAACTATCTAGAGAAGAGTTAGTTTCCAGTCTAACAGAGCTTCTTGAATTAAAAGCTCATCTTAGTATCAAATACAAAAAGCTGAAAAAGCAATTTGAATTTGAAACTAAGAAGCTTGAGTCGGAAAATTCTGAATTAAAAGAAAAAGTTTTAAAATTATCCAATAATGTTGGATCTCCTTCTGATTCAGAAAAATCCACTCCCAGTCTGAATCATATTCTAAAAGAATATGATTTAAGTTTCAGGAAGTTCTTATCTAGAAGTATTGGCAGAAGTCAGCTAGCTTCTATGATATATGCTGTGTCTAGAAACAAGAGAGTTGGCATTGGTTATGAGGGTGAAATCCCATACAAGCTTGAATCTGTGGATGATATGAAAATATCATACAAGCCTCTGTATAACCAATTTAAATTTGGTCACTCCCATGATATTAAGCACACATCACATGCACAAAGTTTTCACATAACACACACAAAGAAGCATGTGACACAACCTAAGAAATATCATGGAACTCAGAATAAGAAATATCATGTTGTTCCTTCTGTTAAATATTTTGCTAAACCCAAGTTCAATCAGAACTTGAGGAGAACTAACAAGAAAGGACCCAATAAATTGTGGGTACCTAAGGAAAAGATTATTCCTATTGCAGATATCCTTGGCGGAAAAGAGGACAAAAAGAAAAATGTCATGGTACCTGGACTCTGGGTGCTCGCGACACATACCGGGAAGAAGGTCTACATTCCAAGACCTGGTGCTTAAACCAGGTCGAGAAGTCAAGTTTGGAGGAGATCAGAAAGGCAAAATCATTGGCTCTGGAACCATAAGTCTTGGTAACTCTCCTTCCATAACTAATGTACTTCTTGTTGAAGGATTAACGCATAACTTATTGTCCATAAGTCAATTAAGTGACAATGGTTATGATATAATCTTCAATCAAAAGTCTTGCAAGGCTGTAAGTCAGAAGGATGGCTCAATCCTATTTACAGGCAAGAGGAAGAACAACATTTATAAGATTGATCTTTCTGATCTTGAGAAGCAGAAGGTGACTTGTCTTATGTCTGTTTCTGAAGAGCAATGGGTTTGGCACAAAAGATTAGGTCATGCTAGTTTGAGAAATATTTCTCAGATTAACAAACTAAATCTGGTCAGAGGACTCCCAAATCTGAAATACAAATCAGATGCTCTTTGTGAAGCATGTCAGAAGGGCAAGTTCTCCAGACCTGCATTCAAGTCTAAGAATGTTGTTTCTACCTCAAGGCCGTTAGAACTCTTGCACATTGATCTGTTTGGCCCAGTCAGAACAGCATCTGTCAGAGGGAAGAAATATGGATTAGTCATCGTTGATGATTATAGCCGCTGGACATGGGTAAAGTTCTTGAAACACAAGGATGAGTCTCATTCAGTGTTCTTTGAATTTTGCACTCAGATTCAATCTGAGAAAGAGTGCAAAATGATAAAGGTCAGAAGTGATCATGGTGGCGAATTTGAGAACAGATTCTTTGAGGAGTTCTTCAAAGAAAATGGTATTGCCCATGATTTCTCTTGTCCTAGAACTCCACAGCAAAATGGAGTTGTAGAGCGAAAGAATAGGACTCTACAAGAAATGGCCAGAACCATGATCAATGAAACCAATATGGCTAAGCATTTCTGGGCAGAAGCAATAAACACTGCATGCTATATTCAGAATAGAACCTCTATCAGACCTATTCTAAATAAGACTCCTTATGAATTGTGGAAGAACAGAAAGCCCAACATTTCATATTTCTATCCTTTTGGATGTGTTTGTTTTATTCTGAATACTAAAGATCATCTTGGTAAGTTTGATTCCAAAGCACAAAAGTGTTTCCTTCTTGGATATTCTGAACGCTCTAAAGGCTACAGAGTATACAATACTGAAACATTGATTGTAGAAGAATCAATCAATATCAGGTTTGATGATAAGCTTGGTCTTGAAAAACCAAAGCAGTTTGAGAATTTTGCAGATTTTGATATTGATATATCAGAAGTTGAAGAACCAAGAAGCAAAGCTGCAGAAGCTGGCAGTCTCAGAAGCAATGGATCAGAAGATCAAGTTGCTGCATCTTTAGAGAATCTTAGGATTTCTGAAGAACCAACTGTCAGAAGATCACCTAGACTTGCTTCAGCTCATTCAGAAGATGTGAATCTTGGGAAGAAAGATGATCCTATCAGAACCAGATCATTTCTTAAGAAAGACAATCAGAAGCAGTGATCAGAATCAAAAGGCGTAAAGTCTATTCATATTCTACAGCTGTCATCCATTATCTGATGGTGAACACGTGTCTGTACGGTTAGTACAAAGCGTGCAGTTGAAAAGACGCCGACCTAGGTAACTGTGTTAAATCATTTCATTTACCACGTTCTCTCACCTAACGTCACTTATCAATAAATGAAAATTGATTTCTCTTGATTCTGTAACTGTTCATTTTCTAATCTTATTGCATTTTTTTAAATCCGTTTCTATATATTATTTTCAAATCATCTCATATATCTTTTTCGCTCCGAGTCTCTCTTTCTTCTTGCATACTTTCTTTTGAAATCTTCTTAGTCGCTTCTAAAACCCTAACCGAAAACCCAGAATTTTGTTCTTCCTAGCTGTTCATTCTGTTTTTATGGCTGCTTCTTCATCCCAAAATGTTGGTTCATCTACTCTTCTCCATATTCAAAATGAAGCAAACCAGGAACTCACTCCAGTTGTTGCGTGCTCCATTCCTAAGGATAAATTGGAAGTTCTGTGTGAACTTATGGTTGATTTTGATAACATTGAAGAACACCAATTTCATCTCAAAGAAGATATAATTCTTCAAGGATGGACTTCGCTGTTCGCAGAGTTTTGTGGACCAGTCTACCCAGATCTTGTCAAGGAATTCTGGAAACATGCAGTTGTCGCCCCAAAATCCATCTTGTCTTTCGTCCATGGAAAGTTTGTGGTAGTAACTGAGAACATTCTGAGAATGATGTTTGATCTGAAAGACCCTGAAGGAGCTTTTGAAATCGACAAAAGAGTTGATTGGAAGACCGTGTTATCTACTCTTTACTTAGATATAAATGAGACTAAGAATGTCAAGGACATGAAGGATCTCTACAAAATCTGGACCAAGATTCTTCTTGGATGTTTCTATCACAGAAAAGGGACACATGCTTCTGACTTCGTTAACAACGAGCAAAAGTACATTCTGTATTGCATAGCCACCAAGAAGAAGGTTGATGCTATCTACATTATCTTCAATCATATGTGGAAAGCTGTGAAAGATTCCAGAAACGCCTTTAGAGAAACAGGTGGTACAATCATTCCTTTTGGTAGGATTATCACAAACCTTCTAGTGCATTCCAAGATTGTTGAAAGTCTGGAATCTGAAGGTATTATTAAAGACCTTGCTGTCACCACTGGGGCCTGTCTGAATGCCTACACCTTAAAGAAGATGAAAGTGATTAAGGCTATCAGTAAGACTCCCCAACCTCTTGCGGGAACAAGAATCAGAAGAGCACCAGTTCTAGCTGAATTTGAAACTTTCTTCAACAATGAGGTACCTGAAGTCAGAACTAAGTATCTGGAGTCACAAAAAGAGAACAAAAGTTTTAAAGATCAAGACAAAGGTGCTCCTATTAAAGTAAATCGCAAGAAAGAAGAGAGGACCAAAAGAAAGTTTGATCACCCCTCCTTCAATCAGGTGAAGGTTGTTAAGAAAGCTGCTGCTACCACTAAGAATGAAGTAGTCCCAGAAGAAATCATTGCAAAAGTAGTTAAGGCTGTTTCTGCTGATTTTGAGAAGAAAAAGAAGGAAGCTGAGAGAAAGAAGAAGAAGTCAAATGACAATGCTGAGATTGTTGAAGTTGTTGAGAAGAAGAAAACCAGAAAAAGGAAGATGATTCTTCAAGAATCTGATGAAGAAAATGTTGTTCAAGAGGCTGTGAATCAACAGGAAGCTCTGGCGAGCGTCAGAAGGAAAGAGATCTCTAGCGGCAAAACAAAAATTGTTGAAGAGCCGAAGAGTAAGAAGCAGAAGAAGACTGAGGCTGTGGTCAAAGCCCTTCAGAAAGCATCCAAAGGTATATGTATTTCTGAACCTGATTCTACTCCTGCGGGTAATTCAGAAGTTGCACCAATAGCGGTTGCCCCTATCCCTGAACCAGAAAAAGCCACATCAGAATCACCTATAACTGTCCATGTTCTTACACCTCCATCTTCTCCTGTAACCATTCCTTCGTCTCCACCCACCATCAATCCTGTTCTGGATATACCACCCCTTCAAACTCTATTTCCACCACACACAAATATCCCCATCTCTCAACCTCCTTCCCATGCCACCTTTGAACCTATTCCTTCTACCTCTCTAAATAACCATAGTGACTCTATTTTTCCAACCTCTGCATCACATGAACAGCTGCTCCGTGATTGCAACTACACTCCCAAGCCTCGTCCTGAAGCTGAAGTGGTAGTGTTAGATTCTGATACTGAAGCAGAATCTTCTTATAGGTTGAATAGAGAACCTCAACCGTACTTCATTCCCAACCCTGGCTTTTCAAAAACCCAATTAAAATCCCAACCCATCTACCCTATTGGTGAAATTTTTGAAAAAGTAAAGAGGAATCTCAGAAGTATCTTTGATACTCTCAGAATTGCTGAAAGTTCTGGCTTGAATGATGTTGCTATGCGGAACTTCTGGAGGATCTTACGCAGAGAATCAGATGCTCTGTTTTTAGAACTTCAGGAAGCCTGTATAGAAGCTGCCCCACGGCCTCGTGGAATTCTGAGAAGCTATGAAGACTTCTGGTTTGTTCGTCTCAGAGGAAGATATCTTTTGGAAGAGAAGCCCTTTCTGGATGAATTGGAACAAGCAAGACTTGCTGCTGCATTGGAAGCTAATCCATGCAGGGATATTGTTATATGGATTCCTGATTATCCTGTTCTTCTTGGGGATTTCAAGACCCTCTTTGACTTTCTGAGGAAAAACCCTTCTGAGAAAGACCCAAGCTTGGTCATTCCAGAAGTTGTTGACCCACCAGAAGTTGAAGGTCCTTCTACTCCCAGGAATCTTGCTGCCATTCTTCAGGCACTTGAGAACGGAGATTCGGAAATTCCTGCTGCAGAATATGGAGATGCTTCTATGCAAGAAGCAGATGTAGAAGATCATGTTGCTGAATCAGTTCCTGTTGAGGAAATCCCTGCAAATGATCTATCTATGGAAGCTACAGATCACAATGCTATTCCTGTGGTTAGAAGCAGTGAAGCTTCTTCTGATGAATCTTCTCGTCTTGCGAGAACTCTGGAAGATATTCTGAAGAAATAGGATGAATTTAGAGCTTTCATGGAAAGGCAAGAAGGATACAACAATGGGGTTCAAGAGATGCTGGCCAAGATTCTGTCAAGGCTAGGGCCGTCTTAAATTGAGTCTATGTTGTTTTTTGCTGCATCTGTTTTTGTGCATCTTGTCTTCCTTCTCTTCGTGTACTTCTGTACCTGCTGTTTGAACTTCAATGAAATCATCTTTTTCCTCCGTGTGTCTCTTTTTGTTTTTATCTGAACCTTTTATGTTTTTGATGATATGACAAAAAGGGGGAGAAATATGTGATAAATGATTTGATTTAATCAGTTGCTTTACTAACAGAAGCTGCAAGCTTCATATGTTTCTAAGTTGTGTTGTTGCAGGAATCGAAGATTCAAGATCAACATAAGAAGCAACGAAATGAGCAATGAGATGATGAAGCAACTCTTTAGAGAATCAAGCTCTTGGATTCTTGAAGCAAGCTGAGTGCTAGGAAGCTTCAGAATCAGAAGCAAGAAGAAAGAATGATCAGAAATTCTGATAATAGAATATGATCCAAATCATTGTCTATTTGCTCTGATACATTATCTATTGGATCTGATATATTCTATATGGCTTATATGGCTCTGATACATATTTTGTGTTCTGATACACATTTTATGTTCTAACTCATTCATGCTGACTTTTGTCGTTTAGTTTTGTTCTGTAACATTTCAGGATGTAGAGATGCTCTGATGATGCTCTGGTACATTCAACAATGTTCTGATACAATCTAGCATGAAGTGATGTAAGAAGAAATTCAAAGCTCTGAAGCTATCCGAGGGAAGCAGAAATCAGAAGCTGTGAATGTTCTAAAGATCCAGAAAACTCAAGTTCTGAAGCTGTCCTAAATGGAAGCATGAATCAGAAGCTGTGAATGTTCTGAAGATTAAAGAAATTCAAGTTCTGAAGCTGTCCTAAATGGAAGCAGGAATCAGAAGCTGTGAATGTTCTGAAGATCAAAGAAATTCAAGTTCTGAAGCTGTCCTAAATGGAAGCAGGAATCAGAAGCTGTGAGTGTTCTAGGGATCTAAAGAAATTCAAGTTCTGAAGCTGTCCAATGGAAGCAGAAGTCAGAAGCTATGAATTATCAGAAGCAAGAAGCTTATGTGATCGTCTCTACCGAAATAATCAGGGAAGTCTTTTATTATTAAAGTTCTTCGAGTATTTATTTCAGGGGGAGATTATTCATCTCAGGGGGAGATTGTTAATCTCAGGGGGAGACATATTCACATGCTTATGCTATAGCTGTGTAATTTGTCTTTAGCCGTCTGCTCTTTCTGATCGCAAATTCATATCATTTATATTTGTTTTTGTCATCATCAAAAAGGGGGAGATTGTTAGAACAAGATTTGTTCTGATCAATATTCTTAGTTTTGATGATAACAAGGATATGAATTTTGTGTGAGATAATGTGGTACTCTAATACATTGCAATTTCCATTTCAGGAAATATATAAAGAGTATGCACAAATCAGCGCTTAGAAGCTTTGTCTCAGAAGGTTCAGCATGCAACATCAGAACATGGTCTGGCAAGACATCAGAAGATGGTCAAGGCAGAATCAGAACATGGGTCTATGAAAGCATCAGAAGAACTTGAGGTCAGAAGCAGAAGCACTGAAGTTCTCATGGTATCACACTCAGAAGCACTTCAAGGTCAGAAGACAAGAAGATGCTATGCACCAAGCTGTTTGACTCTGATGATATTCAAATATTATATTCAAACATCAGATCAGAAGAAAGTACAGGTGGCAGGCTACGCTGACTGACAAAAGGAACGTTGGAAGCTATTAAAGGCAACGTCAGTAGACACAGCGTGAACAAGGCTCGAGGTAGTTGACAAAAGCGTGAAACATTAAATGCAAAGCTGTACGGAACACGCAAAGCATTAAATGCGCTCAACGGTCATCTTCTCCAACGCCTATAAATATGAAGTTCTGATGAGAAGCAAGGTTAACAACTCTGAACCAAATTCTGTGAATATTAACTTGCTGAAACGCTGTTCAAGTCAAAGCTCAGAAACTTCATCTTCATCAAAGCTCACTACATTGCTGTTGTAATATATTAGTGAGATTAAGCTTAAACGTTAAGAGAAATATCACTGTTGTGATTATAGCTTTTCAGAAGCATTTGTAATACTCTTAGAATTGATTACATTAATTTGTAAGTAACTAGAGTGATCAAGTGTTGATCAGGATACTCTAGGAAGTCTTAGCTTGTGTCTAAGCAGTTGTAATTAGAGTGATCACGTGGTGGTCAGGATACTCTAAGAAAGTCTTAGCTTGTGTCTAAGCATTTGTTCCTGGAGTGATCAGGTTGTGATCAGGATACTCTAGAAGACTTAGTCGCGGACTAAGTGGAAAACCATTATAATCTGTTGCGATTAGTGGATTAAATCCTCAGGTGAGGTAAATCACTCCGCGGGGGTGGACTGGAGTAGTTTAGTTAACAACGAACCAGGATAAAAATAACTATGCAATTTATTTTTATCATTCAAGTTTTTAAGACTACACTTATTCAAACCCCCCCTTTCTAAGTGTTTTTCTATCCTTCACTAATTTGATCCTAACCTAGTTGTATTCCATTCATACTTAAATAAATTAAGAATATTAAACCATGTAATTAAATTATTGATCAATCTAAATATTTAAATAATATAACAATAAACATATAGAAAACCTGGTTTTTGTTGTGTGTGGGCAAGGTTTGAGACCCCATGGTGTGCAGCGTTCTTCCTGGACGTTAGATCAAGATTGCGTTGAATCTGATAGCCAGAAATCGCAGGTGCATCGTATGCCTTCTGAAGCCACGTGCATGGAAACCGAAGACTTGTTAATTTGTAAAAAATAATGCAGGAGCTGGGTATTAAACCCACTCCTTTAGGTTCGCCATTCGTCCGCTTTGCCACGCGCGCCATGTCTATCAATTGAAATAAGTATGAATTGGACATAATATAATACAACATAAATCAAGAAAATCTGAATAAAACAAATCGCGCCCAGATTCATCTTCTTCATAGGGCCATAATCTTTGCCTACGATTTACAACAAATTTTAGCCAAGTTTCTTGATGATTATTGGCGGTGGAGGGCTGTGTGGCCGGTGGTTGGGGTTAAGGGACAGTCGGATTCGGATACGGGTTTACGATTCGCGGTGGTTCCGATTGGTGGTGATGAACCGCGACGGTCCTGGGAGAAGGCAGAGCGGTGGTTGCAGAATCGGCGAGGATGGCATGGTCGCATCAGTTCGCGGCGGAATCGGAGGGAGGTCCGGTTGGAGCAGTACGGTCGCGCAGACTGGAAGCGAGGCATTGGCAATCAGGGCGGTTCCAGCGAGGACGAAGGCACTTTGATTTCGTTCAAAATTTTTTCTCCAATCCTCCTTGTCCAGTTCTGCTTTCGATTCGGAATACGTGGGAATTGTTTCTTTTTTGTATTTTGAAATTTTTATGATGATGTAGATGATAATTTGTTTGCTTTGATGAGGAATGTATTGGTGTGAAGAACAACGAAGGTTAGTATTATGGCTTCATGGATTTGGTTGCAGGTCAAAAGTATGTGTAGAAGGTGTGGAAGTTAAAATACCGCAAATGTTAGATTATTGGAGAAAAGTTCTGTACGTGAAAGTGTGAATGGGCATGGAATTTGTACATGAGAACGAGTGTGTAGGTTACGATTCGGGGTGAATGGAGTTGGCCTCCCCTAATTGTTAGAAAACTTATCTATTTATAATGCTACACTTAGGGTTTTCTACTCTCAATGGGCCTATTGCCCAACTAATTAATTTAATAAAAAATCCTAATAAGACTAATATTAAGGTTAATAATAATAATTCTAATTATACTAATAATCCTAATAATATTAAATAATAATGTTGGTTAGTAAATAAAGTTGCAACAGATGATAACAGTTAATAAAATTACAATAATAATAAAAGAGAAAATGTTAGTAAAAAAGCAATTATATCCCAAAATGATAGCACCCTTGTAGTAATTGGGCTCAACTGTTTGGGTCCTAAAATACCTGTTATCCACACCCCTATTCCAATTTATAAGAGAATGGATTTAACAATAGAAATGTTAAACCCCATGATTCTTAATTTTAATTCCCTTGATAAATTATTAGACCAGAAATAATCGGGCAAATTTTGGGGTATGACAGCTGCCCCGGTTCAATCTTCTTAAACCTGAAGAGTCGGATAGGCACGTCCGCCTATCGTAATCTGAAGGTAGAAGACGATTGAACACTGAAATGCCCTGAAATTTGCCTTTGTGGGGAAGAAATTCCATGGGAGATGGGCTTACAGATGCCACCCAAGGTAAATACCCCTCTCTTTCGAATGCGAAGCAGATGCTTCTGAAAGGAATCACTGTGTTTCGATTGTAGCACGGCCTAAAAAGGCAACCTGAATTTTATGCAATGTTATGATGCATGCGATGTATGATGCAGTGAGTTTCTCAAAATAAATGAGAGCGATGTATGTATATGCATTATGTATGAATGAGGTATGTTAGTTGAATGATGCATGATTGTCAGTTATGTTAGTTGATGTTAGTAATTCTGAAAAGACTGATAAAACCTGTGTGTGTTATTGATGATGTTTTGGAGAATATCACTGCCGAGGGACTAACGTGATAAACCCAATTGAGGAACCCCTTTGAAAATCTTGTTGTAAAATTCTTTGTAAAACCCTGTTTGCCTGAAAAAGCTCCTAGAAAGGATGGAATACGTCTTAAAGAAGACTGTCTGCAAAGATTCCTGAAAAGGACTGATAATATTCATTTGATTGCAGAATGACCACTATGTGGTTGACATGTATTGATAACTCCGTGTAGAAAATCCTGATATGGGAAAATAAATCCCTGTACCAATAGGATCATTTGCTATGATTATAGCAAACTTACCTGCACCAATAGGATCATTTGCGAGGGTTATCGCAAACTCACCTGCACCATTAGGATCATCTGCTATGGTTATAGCAAATTCACCTGCACCAATAGGATCATTTGCGAGGGTTATCGCAAACTCACTTGTACCAATAGGATCATTTGTGATGGTTATCGCAAACTCACCTGCTCCAGTAGGATCATTTGCGAGGGTTATCGCAAATTCACCTGCACCAATAGGATCATTTGCGAGGGTTATCGCAAACTCACCTGCACCATTAGGATCATTTGCGAGGGTTATCGCAAACTCACCTGCACCAATAGGATCATTTGCCCTGGCTCGGACAAATTTCACCTACACCATTTGGATCATTTGTGCTGGTTGGGACAAATTCACCTGCACCATTAGGAGTCACTTACCCTTGATCGGACAAGCTTACCTGCACCATTAGGAGTCACTTACCCTTGATCGGACAAGCTTACCTGCACCAAAGGAATCACCTGCCATGGCTCTGACAAGCGTACCTGTATAAGAAGAGATCATTTGCTATAGTTCTAGCAAACTTACCTGAATGAAAAAGATTCACTTGCTATAGCGCTAGCAAGTTTATCCACATGAAGTCCTTGACGGTATTCGGTAGATGTATGAAGATGATGCTCACGACTCGAGGATCGGAAAGGAAACTATATGTTTAGAAACTCACGACTCGAGGGTCGGAATATACACCTATCACAACGCGAAGGTTGGAAACTCACGACACGAGGGTCGGGAACACTCCTTTCACAACACGAGGGTTGGGAACTCACGACACGTGGGTCGGAAAACACACCTATCACAACACGAGGGTTGGAAAATCATGAATCGAGGGTCGGAAAACACACCTATCACAACATGAGGGTTGGAAAATCACGACTCGAGGGTCGGAAAACACACCTATCAAAACACGAGGGTTGGAAACCGAGCTTTTGTAGTATTTGAATGCGTTAGATGGTATGATGTGCTAATGCGTATGTATATGCCTATGCGTAGTTTATCTATGAGTATAAATGAACAACAAGGTTGTCATCATCGGCAAGGTTACCGGGAAACATCAATTAGTTGATTGGAAAGAATATCTCAGTAAGGTTACTGGCATCGGTAAGGTTGCCGAAAAACATCAATCAGGTGATTGGAAAGAAACCAACAGTAAGGTTACTGTCATCGGTAAGGTTACCGGGAAGCAGGTGGACAATATAGCTTAGCACCAGAGTTTGGAATTGGATGTTTTGATGTATGGGATAATGCTAATGCTCATGCACATGTTGATTGATGTAACGAGTGGAACGAAATAATGTCTTCTATAAGACTACCTGAAAAGGTTTCTGGAATGGATATGAATATTTGTCTTAAAGAAGACTACCTGAAAAGGTTCTTAGCAAAGAATGAGGAATGTCTTTAAAGAAGACTACCTGAAAAGGCTGAAAGATATCTTTAAGAAGGACTACCTAAAAAGGTTCTTAGCAAGGATAGGAATTTGTCTTAAAGAAGACCACCTGGAGAGGTTCTTGGAAAGAGATTGTCTTAAAGAAGACTACCTAAAAAGGTACCTAGAAAGAGAATGTCCTGAAGAAGACTACCTAAAAAGGTTCTTAGAAAGGATAGAAATTTGTCTTAAAGAAGACCACCTGGAAAGGCTGAAAATGTCTCACAAGGACTACCTAAAAAAGTTCTCAGAGAGGACAGTGAATGTCTTAGAAAAGACCACCTAGAAAGGTTCGTAGAATGTCTTAAAGAAGACCACCTAAGAGGTTCCTGAAAAGGATGACAAATTGTCTTAAAGAAGACTACCTAAAAAGGTACTTAGAAAAAGAATGTCCTGAAGAAGACTACCTAAAAAGGTTCTTGGAAATGACGATGATTGTCTTAGAGAAGACTATCTAGAAAGGTTCTTAGAAAGATAATGTCTTGAAGAAGACTACCTGGAGAGGTTCCTAGAAAGGATCGTGAGATTTATCTTAAAGAAGAATACCTGAAGAGGTTCCTAGAAAGGATGACAATTCGTCTTAAAGAGGACTACCTAGAAAGGTTCTTAGAAAGGATCGTAAGATTTGTCTTAAAGAAGACTACCTAAAAAGGTGTGGTGTAATGTATCAACCGATGTATGTAATGTATGATTTATATGTATTTGCATGATACTCCGATGATAAGTTGTTGATAACCAAAGCGTACATAGCTCGCTGGGGTTGCAGGTTTGTTTGATAAGGTGGGGTGTGATGCTAGCGCGACTTCCCAATCCCTATTTTTTTGAATTTTGAAGATCGTAGTTAAGAGAAAGATTTGTTGGATGTTGTAAAGTGTGAGAACGCCCTTTTCTTTTGTTGTGCGTCTTGCCCCAGTTTGACCCTTTGAATTACTCCACGCCTTTAACCTTTTGAGGTTCTCCATGTCTTTCACCTTTTTGCAATTCGCGCCTTTAACCTTTTCGAGGTTCTCGATACCTTTAACCTTTGTGGGTCTCCACACCTTATGGATTTGATATCCCATGCCCCAATGTTTAGTGGAAAAAGGTGCCAATGATATCCAAGCTACGAAGGAAGTGCCCCGGGAAATAACCTTGTTATATGCTTTGACGTTTAATTGAAGGGTATGCCCTTGATCTCCAGGATATGGAGGGCTATCCATAGTGTTCTATCCTTTGAATTTGAATTCTTCCCATGTTTGACATGCCCCTGATTGAGATTGCTTCGAGATATGACCCAAGTCGATTGAACCTTTTAGATGAATGCCCCTAGTTAATAGGATGTTTGATTGCATGCCCCGGTGATCCTTGAGTTTTTGCCCCTGTTAAGGGGAACCCCCTAGATGTGATTCCCCCCATTCCAGAGTCTTTATTAGAAAGATCGCCTTTGATTAAACCAATTTCGAGGTCTCCTCGATGCTAAGTGTATACTTGTAGATGACGTTGTACCCTTTGAGAAGTAACTCCAATGCGATGCGTATGCATGTTTTAAAATTAAATTCCATTATGAATTAGGACTGGATGTTTTTAGAAATGAATGCTTGAAGAAGCGTAGTGATTTAGGGATAGTTTTAACAAACTTTAGGAGTCAGTATAACAAAATCTTGCTTAATATGCTTTCATAGTTAACCTTGTCTCAATTAGGACTTTTGAATGTTGTAACTTGGCCTGGTTCACGGTTTTAAGAAACAACGGATATAAGGCTCGAAATTTATTTAACCCACCCCTTTCTCCTTGATGTTTTCCAAATCCTAAGAATTCGCCTAATCCAATGATTGTGTTTTGTTTGTAAGAGAATCGTTTCGGTTCTGATGTTGAGCAGAAGCCTTAGTAGAGATCCAAGCACCGATGAAAAGTGTTGTAAAGATCCAAGCATTGATGAGAAGCTTTGATGAGTCAGCAGTCACAAGATTATCCTTGGTATTTTGCTTTCGTCTTTCTATCCCTTATTTTTGCATGAGCCAATTCCTTCGAGTTTGATCCATCGGGATGCCTGATTTTTGCCTAAGTCTTTTTTGTTTTCTTTTATGGAATTTTCATTTTGACTTAGCGGGCGTCTTCCTCCCTTTTTTTTTGTGAATGCTCCTTTGGATATTGACGGTTGTGACTGTTATGCTGACTTTGATTTGTAAGCTTCGATTTTGATACTTCCTCGATCTCGAATGATGTATTGAGGAAGAAGATGTTGTGAACGTCATCTCCATTGTTTCCTCAATCTTGGATAAATGCGAGGAAGAAGATATGCTTGAACATTTGCTTTGCTGGATCCTTATGCTCGAATCCTTGCTTGGATTGACTGATTCTCTTGACAACCAAAACACGCCATTGAATTAATTGAAATCTACCCTGCCCCCGGTTAAAATCAAGGTTTTTTTTTTGAAAAGGTAGAAACAAACTCCAACTCCTGGCTTGAGGGGGTGACGAGGGATTAACATCCTTATATCTCCACTGTTTAGGAATTGAAACAATGCATGTACATCCTCGGCTCGGTCTTACCTTTGAAAGCATACGTTTAGCTGGACTTAGTTATTTGTATTCGTCATTCTCCCTTAAGTCTGTTAATAGTCCTAAAAATAGAAGTGTGCGACTGGAAAGTCGTAGTAGTGAGCGAATGAATTGACTCCAAAACCTGCATGGTCATCCCATTAGAATTGCTAATCCGAAGGTACAACTATATCTTGAGTGACACTTAGCGATCGTAGGGTTTGAAGTTCTGACTTGATAAACACCTATTAATCTTAGGGACAGTCTCCTTTGTAAATCCATTGACCTTGTTTTACTCCTTAGTTCCTAGACTAGCAGGAGTAAAGGGTAATCTCGAATTCTCCTTAGGCACGTCAAAGTTGTCGGGAATAAATTAGCGTTGAGTTTTCGTCGTTTCGGAACTTCATGAGTTTCCTTAGACTGAACCTCTTTTGCTTTTCCAGAGGATAGTATCACACCATTTGCAATCTCCCGGGTTTGTAGATTGATAAAGAAAATCTGTGACCCTTTTTCCCTTTGGTGTGGAGTTAACACACGTGGCCTTTTCTCCATCGTAGTTATGCCTCGTTGTTCAGGATATTGCCCCAGTTGGACAAACCCTTGCCCCTCCAGTTATCGCAGAGCGTCCTTGCAAAATTAATGTGTTCTAAGATGAACCCCTTGATGACTAGATATATCTTGAGTGTATCTATGGGGAACTTCTTTGTTGAACTAATCCTTGCTCGACGATAGCCTTTGTTATATTTATAATCCTGTCACGACAAGGCATGGACATGTAGTCGGCATGGCGAAAGACATCCCTTTTTCCCTCCATGTAAGGCCAAGTTCATATTTTATTCTCCTTTCTCCATAGATTGTGATCCTTTTGTTTTTTCTTCAGGAGTTTCGGGAAACCGGCTAGCATGGTAAGTATGGGTGCGGGTGAAGATAGAAATACAAATGTAGATGCGAATGTATGACTGCATGAAAACGCGAATGCGTGGATATGCGAGAGACTCTTTGTATTATGACTCCTTGTATGCAATGCAGACGTGTGACATATGATCCTAGGGATAGCTTTAGAGGCGACATTAGACCCACGTGGAATCTTTGTAGGATAAATGTTATGACATGCCAATGGAAATCCCTTAAATTAGGGAGTATGCAGAAGGTAGTGGCTGGTGATCGTTCAAGATAGTCACCAAGTCTCATGGCCATCGAGAGGCCAATCAACGTGTACCAATGAAGTTGTCCTTGGTGGGAAGGTTCTCTGTGTGGAACACAACTTATCTAAGGACGATATCGGATGAAGTGAAAGCCCTACGGGCTAGGGATAAAAGATGTACAGATGAAAATCCCAAACCCTATAAGTTAGAGGGTGCGCGGAAACAAGCATGGAGTGACCGTTCAGGACAGTCACTAGATCTCATAGCCATCGAGAGGCCAATCGAGCATGCTAATGAAGTTGTCCTTCGTATGAGGGATGTGATTTTTTTTAGAAATAGAATCCCTACAGGCTAGGGGACACGTAGATGTAAGCGCGGGGTGACCGTTCAAGACAATCACTGAATCGCATGGCCATCGAGAGGCCAATTGACGTATGCTAACAAAGATGTCCTTCGTACGAAGGATGTGTTTTAGAAATATAATCCCTACAGGCTAGGGAACGCGTAGATGTAAGCACATGGTGACTGTTCAAAGCAGTCACTAGATCGCATGGCCATCGAGAGGCCAATCGACGTGCGTAAACGAAGATGTCCTTCGTGGGAAGGACACGTAGTTGTAAAATACAAAGATATAAAAGGAAACTCCCCACAGGTTAGGGAGTGCATAGATGCGGGCGTGGAGTGACCGTTCATGACAGTCACTAGGTCTCATGGCCATCGAGAGGCCAATCAACGTGTATAAATGGAGGTGTTCTTCGTGGGAAGGGCATGGTCTTAGAAATAGAGTCCCTGTAGGCCAGGGAACGCGTAGATGTACCTGCAAAAATTAAAATGCAAGGCATTCGCAGTATATAAATTGCACATATATAATAAGCATGTAAGCACATAAGCCATAGGTTCATAGGTTCGACGTAACGGCTTAGGGTGTCTACCCTTCCCATTGGTATGTTCTAGAAGGTCTCATGGGGTCGTTCGTAGCCGCCGAGACTTTTTGTCTCTTTGGATTTTAGAACAACTCATTTGTCCATGAGGTTCGAGTTTTAGGGGTAGGTTCCCAGAGAGATCAGCTAAATACCCAGTCCAGCCCTCAACAAGGTCGAGCCTCGTATCAGACCTTTCCGAATACTTAACCCACTCTGAGTGGAATTATAATAAGACTCGTAGGCGATGTAGTTCCCCTCTGGTCTTAATTATAATTCCCACGCTTAGGTGTTAACGCAATTTATAATATCCTAACAGAAAATAATACAATAACAAATATAAAAATATTCAATTGAGGTAAATGAAATTGTGAATGAAAAAAATAAATAAATAAAAGAATTTAAATATTTAAATAAGAATTTAAACCTTAGAAGTTGTAAATAAATATATGAATAAATATTTAAATATTTAAATATTTAAATATAAAAAAGAAAAGCAATAAAACCTAAATCCTAATCCAAAACCCTGATTTTGGCAAGTTAGCCAAACCCTAACAAAAGTTCGCCAGAAACCTAAAAAAGTTTGCCAGAAACCTAAACCATGTCAAAACCTATAGGAGCCTAATAATTCAGCATTAAGCGTGTCCCCAGCAGAGTCGCCAGTTGTAGCAACCTGCCCTAAAATTAAAGGTTTTAGAGTCGCCACCTATTCTGAAGGGCGAATAGGAAACCCTACGCAGTTATGAGATTCGGGGTAAGTTATTATAATCAGGTCGAGGGAAGGTGTTAGGCACCCTCAACCCTTTCCTAAGGTTTGTATCTAAAGATAAAGGTTTATGGCTAAAATTGAGGTTTATAGCTAAGGAAGTGAATAGGGGAAAAATTGAGATTTTAGGGAGGGGGACTCGCCTTGGTTATCCAAGTGCCTACGTATCTGCTTAGGGATATTCATAGTCAACGTAGTTCGGGCACAGGGTTGTACGCCTTAGAATTTGATGTGAATGTGTTGACGGTATTTTGAATTACCATTTCGCAGTTTTGAAAAGGTATTTTGAATTACCTTCGTAGTTTCGCATTATTGAACAGATGAAAATATGTGGTTTGTGGTTTGATGTGTTTTAAGTATTTGGGCGTACAACCCTGATTTAATATGTCACCGTTAGATGCGGTGACCAATAGATTTGGTCAGTATAGCTAACGGATTAAGGGGCATTGCTGGTTACTCAGATTGATAGATTGATCGTCGCGGGCAGCAAATTAAATGTATTTTAATTTTGTAATTTTTATCTCTCGTCTAATGCGACTAATAGATTTAGTCGAGTCGAGGAGAGAATTGATTAAGAATTAATCGGATTAATATTTTTGCCAAATGGCAATGGGATAGGGTAAACCCTAATGGGCGAATAAACCTTTTTAGGGTTTTTGTGATTTAATATGTCAAAATTAATTAAATTAATTAACTCGAATAATCGAGTAATCAAAATAATCGGGAACATATAATTCTAAACCCTAGTATTAACCTAATCCTAATTTGATCCTAACCTAATTGTATTCCATTCATACTTAAATAAATTAAGAATATTAAACCATGTAATTAAATTATTGATCAATCTAAATATTTAAATAATATAACAATAAACATATAGAAAACCTGGTTTTTGTTTTGTGTGGGCAAGCTTTGAGACCCCATGGTGTGCAGCGTTCTTCCTGGACGTTAGATCAAGATTGCGTTGAATCTGATAGCCAGAAATCGCAGGTGCATCGTATGCCTTCTGAAGCCACGTGCATGGAACCTGAGGACTTGTTAATTTGTAAAAAATAATGCAGGAGCTGGGTATCGAACCCACTCCTTTAGGTTTGCCATTCGTCCGCTTTGCCACGCGCGCCATGTCTATCAATTGAAATAAGTATGAATTGGACATAATATAATACAACATAAATAAAGAAAATCTGAATAAAACAAATCGCGCCCAGATTCATCTTCTTCACAGGGCCATAATCTTTGCCTACGATTTACAACAAATTTTAGCCAAGTTTCTTGATGATTATTGGCGGTGGAGGGCTGTGTGGTCGGTGGTTGGGGTTAAGGGACAGTCGGATTCGGATATGGGTTTACGATTCGCGGTGGTTCCGATTGGTGGTGATTAACCGCGACGGTCCTGGGAGAAGGCAGAGCGGTGGTTGCAGAATCGGCGAGGATGGCATGGTCGCATCAGTTCGCGGCGGAATCAGAGGGAGGTCCGGTTGGAGCAGTACGGTCGCGAAGACTGGAAGCGAGGCATTGGCAATCAGGGCGGTCCCGGCGAGGACGAAGGCACTTTGATTTCGTTCAAAATTTGTTCTCCAATCCTCCTTGTCCAGTTCTGCTTTCGATTCGGAATATGTGGGAATTGTTTCTTTTTTGTATTTTGAATCTAGGCGCGAGTGCTACGAATGACACTCCTCAGGATGCTAAAACCTGAGAGTGCTACACACCAAGGTTACTTACTCGGAAAGCCAAAACGCCAAGCACGAAGATTTGAAGTTCAACGTCGGATTAACATGCAGTGCGCGTACCCGCTCGTCCCACGCATGCATGAGATTCCAAGGATAATTCAGTCCAGATAGATCTTAGTTCTTACTCGCCTGAACACCCAACGCCAAGCGTAGTTCTATGGCTTCATTCGGGGTCAGACGAACAACAACTAACAAGAAATTAGGTTACTACATTTCACGCTTCTACATCATTTCATATTCCATCTAGCGTAGTTCTGGAACTTAAATATAAAATGATAAAAACATAAATACATATCCTCTTCTATCGACCGGGTATTTAAGCCTCACCCAATCGTAAGCTACCACACTCGTACATTCCACCAACCCTTACTAGGAAACTACTCTCGCTTAGGTACACCCAGCTGATTTAGAATCTAATACTTCACCCATCCAATTACTGTCCGTACCAGCGCAATCAGAAAGGTCTGACTCCCCTATCCGCATTTCCGAAGGTTATTCTGTTCTATCAGCTCACCAGTCACACCTAACACTGGCAACATCATCAATACTGAATCCCACTAATTCCCAGCTCAACACCTTCGGAGAATCTCACTTACGAGGCTCCTACTCAATCCTATTTGGATTTCCCTTTTCTATTACCAAGACTTAGAGAAAGTTCACTTCGTCCAATCAAAATCCTGGGGGTTCTAGCTGTCTTCATCCACACCTTGGTAGTTCGGGTATTACTCCTTTGTGTCAAACGCTCCTCTTAATTCTGACAACACCCATATTATCCACTTACAACGTCCAAACAATCCATTACTCATCCCACTCCAACTACTTGGGTTCACAACACTTACAGGTTTACGAGTTCTCGTGGCGGCTCTGCCGTAATTCTACTGTCTCACACTCAGTCGATGAGTTGATCAAGTTCAACAACTGAATGAGATTTCAATACAATCAGGCAAGCAACGCGAACATGTGAGGAAGAAGGGAATTGCTAGTGATGTCTCATGGCTCGGCCGAGAATCGACCTGCTCTAAAACCAACTGTAACACCCCATACATAACTGACTAGTATATTATGCATGAAATGTTATAAATTGATATTGAGTACATACAAAAGCTAAAGTTATAGAAAGACCCATATAAAATACAACATGAAATCCTAATAAGAATTACAAAACATGTGTCTTCAATGGATCTGCACAGCGGAGAATGAGATCTGACGAGGTCTCCGAGCCATCACCACTTTCAAGTCTTCAGTCCAAACCTGCTACTGACCAAACGCTACTAAACTACACCTGAAAAAAAATATAAGTTGATTGGGGTGAGATTACTAAATCTCAGTGAGTCCTCCTATCCTATGGGTCCACTCGGTTCTACAGGGTACATGCATCAACAAAACCGAATCCACCATTGATCCGGGGTTCAACCTCTCATCCAGTACAAGTACGGAGAAAACAAGTGACTCGTCCACCACTGGACTTGCCTAAAATAAATACACATTGTATAACAAACAAGTATGCAAACCCGCATCCATATACGGGGAATCCAGAAGTGTAACAACCTCGGCTAGATTATGGAATAAATGCATCCTCGATGAGTAACCTCCTGCCTATTGTCAAGGGACTTGTACAAGCACACTGCAAGACGGTTAAACGGGTTCGCACAAGCCTAAGTGTTCGCGAGATGACCTTAGCCTAATTGGCGTCATTGTCCCGTTAACCTTCTTCACGCTAGTGAGTTACGCCGAGTACAAACCGCCACCTTGACGCCTGAGCCCATCGGGCGAAAGCCTAGTATTAGTCTACGTGACTTCACTAGAGGTGAGTTACCTCATTACGCATTAGCCTACATGGCCGCATAACCCCACCATACCGAACACGCAAGTGTGTTAACGCCAAGTGAGTAAAACCCCGTATGGAAACTCACGAGCACACTGCAACGGTAGCTCAGATGCACACCATATCGAACAATACACATGAACGGGTTATTCCATTGGACTACACGGTCCGGGAGGGCTTATAGACCACATGGTCGGAGCAACGTCCCAATCTAGCCTTCCGGCCACTTCGATTCAAGCATACAGAAATATGACGTAATGTCAAAGTCACAAACAATGCAATCAATCCAATCGTTTAACCAAAACGACGGCATCCATAGATTTCCATGTATAAAACATAATGGTATAACATTTACAATTATGGATATCACAATCATGATAAGCAATAGATAATATATGCCACGCATAACATGAGAATTATTAATCGAATGATAGAAACATAAGTTCTCATACTAATTCATTGATTCACTAAGTGGGGTTCCACTATTGTTAAATCAAACAATCTGGTTTGGGGACCCATTTTATTAGAAAGTACACGTCGCTAGCTTTCCAACGATATAAAGTTTACGCAATTCCGATACCCGAACCGAAAGTTACGACTTTCTAAAGTTTGCTGATTTCTGCACTTTTGCCCAGGGTAACCGGTTACCCAGAGTCCAGTAACCGGTTACTGGCATACAAAATGCCCAGTAACGCAATTTTCTACAGAGTAACCGGTTACCCAGAGTCCATAACCGATTACCCAGAAGCAGAATCAATTTTCTGCATTTCTAAGGGTTCTAAACCAGTCCCAATGGCTTCTAACTGATTCCAAGTATCATAATTGATCCCAAACGAATTTATAACATGCATATATACAGAATCATCAGCATGCAAAGGATTAAAGCAATACAACATACCATAACATTATCAATTAACAAGTTGATCACATGCAATTATAGATTATCACTCAAACCCGAATTCTAACCCTTGCATGCAAATTCCCCAAGTCTCTAACTAAGGACTCACCTTGCATCAATGGAGCTTTGGATGATGAACATGCTGCAATTGAGCTCCTAACTTGACCAAAATTCCAACCCCAAACTCATCAAACCCGTAACCCTCTAATCACACATTCAGCATAACTGACACAACTTCAAGCTCAGTTTTCTCCTTCAAAACAGAAGCTATGAATGCGAATTAGTATACCAAAACGAAGAGAATTTCGTTAGCTTTCCAAAGAGACTAGAACCGTTACGATCAGAGTTACGAGCAGAGAGATATACCTGATTTAGTGGGGATGTACCAAGGGTTGCGAAAATGCCAATGTTGAACATGAGTTCTTCTTCCTCTTCCATGCTTCTAGTTCTTTCTCTTAACAAAATTCTTGTTTGGTAGCATAAGTATGGGTCCTCCCTAAAATAAGACCTGATATTCCATGCATATAGTCTTTAGTGACAAAGATGCCCTCCAACTTAGTGGAAATCACAATTGTGCCATATGGTTCATTCATGACAATTTCATTATGTTTCTAACTAGGTCCAAATATTCCTCTTAATAAACTCCAACTACAACTGTACACATTCTTACACTTAGTAATTTGAATATAAGGATGTTACATGATCCATCATCAACTGTGGCCATCAGTGCAATGTTTGCGTGCTCGCCTTCAGAGTCTGATTCTGATTCTGAATCTGAACCATCCCACGTTGCCATAAGACCTTTCTTCTTATGAAACTTCTTCTTGGGATTCTCCTTCTGAAGTTTTGGACACTCATTCTTGTAGTGACCAAGCTCATTGCATTCATAGCATGTGACCTTCTTCTTGTCAGATCTTCTGCTTCCAGAAGATTCTCCTTTTTCAAGCTTCTTAGAACTTCTGAAGTTCTTGAACTTCCTATGCTTGTTTTTCCAGAGTTGGTTTACCCTTCTGGAGATCATGGACAGTTCATCTTCTTCTTCTGATTCTGATTCTTCAGAATCTTGTTCTTCTGCCTGAAAAGCAGTGCATTTTTTATAATTGGATTTTAATGCAATAAACTTACCTTTTTTCTGAGGTTCATTAGCATCCAGCTCTATTTCATGACTCCTCAGGGCACTGATCAATTCTTCAAGAGAGACTTCATTCAGATTCTTGGCAATTTTGAAAGCAGTCACCATAGGACCCCATCTTCTTGGCAAGCTTCTGATGATCTTCTTGACATGATCAGCCTTGGTGTATCCCTTGTCAAGAACTCTTAATGTTTTCATCATCCTCCATCTTGAAGGCTTCATATTTCTGGATCAAGACAAGAGCTTAGGTCTACTTGACCTGGGCATTTCCTTCATGAGTCATTTTCAGTGACTCATATATATCATAGGCAGTTTCCCTGTTAGATATCTTCTCATATTCAGCATGAGAGATAGCATTCAGCAAAATAGTACTACACTTGTGATGATTTTTGAATTGCTTCTTTTGATCATCACTCATTTCTTGTCTTGAGAGCTTTACACCACTAGCTTTCACTGGATGCTGGATGTTTGTAACCATCCACCAGAAGATCCCATAAGTCACCATCTAAACCAAGAAAGTAACTTTCAAGCTTATCTTTCCAATATTCAAAGTTTTCACCATCGAATACTGGTGGTCTAGTGTAGCCATTGTTACCATTTCCATTGTATTGCTCAGTAGAGCCAGATGTAGATGTAGGTGTTGGAGTTTCAACCATCTTGACTTAGCATTTTTCTCTTCCTGAATCTTTTCTAAACACAGTTAAGTGCTTGCACCTTAGAACCGACGCTCTGATGCCAATTGAAGGATAGAAAAACACTTAGAAAGGGTGGGTTTGAATAAGTGTGACTTTAAAAACTCTTAAGATAAAAACAATGAACACAATATTTTTATCCTGGTTCGTTATTAACGAAACTACTCCAGTCCACCCCCTTAGAGTGATTTACCTCACCTGAGGATTTAATCCACTAATCACACAAGATTACAATGGTTTTCCACTTAGATACCCTCTAAGTCTTCTAGAGTATTCTGATCACAACCTGATCACTCTAGGAACACAATGCTTAGATACACTCTAAGACTTCCTAGAGAATCCGATCACAACTTGATCTCCTCTAGTTCTTTACAAATGAATGTAAACAAATTCTTACAAGAGTTATACAATGCTTCTTAAAAGCTATAATCACAACTGTGATATTTCTCTTAAAGTTTAAGCTTAATCTCACTAAGATATTACAACAGTAATGAAGTGAGGTTGAAGATGAAGTTTGAGAGCTTTTGAATTTGACAGCGTTTCTGTATGTTTGTGCAAAGTGTTGTATTCAGCTTCTCATCAGAACTTCTATTTATAGGCATTTGAAAAGATGACCGTTGGGAGCATTTAATGCGTTGCGTGATCTGTACAACATTGCATTTAATGTTTCACTCTTTTGTCAACTACCTCGAGCCTTGCTTTTCCTGCTTTAACTGACTTTGCCGTTAATAGCTTCTAACGTTCCTTTAGTCACTCAGCATAGCCTGCCATCTTGTAATTGCTTCTGATCTGATGTTTGTATAAACAATATTTGAATATCATCAGAGTCAAACAGCTTGGTGCAGAGCATCTTCTTGTCTTCTGACCTTGAAGTGCTTCTAGCGTGATACCATGAGAACTTCAGTGCTTCTACTTCTGATCTCAAGTTCTTCTAATGCTTCAGTAGACCATGTTCTGATTCTGCTTGACCATCTTCTGATGTCTTGCCAGAGCATGTTCTGATGTTGCATGCTGAACCTTCTGAGTCAGTGCTTCTTGCGCTGATTTTGTGCATACTCTTTATATGTTTCCTGAAATGGAAATTGCATAGGATTAGAGTACCACATTATCTTATACAAAATTCATATATATGTTTCCTGAAAAGGAAAATAAGAATATTGATCAAAACAACTCTTGTTCTAACACGCAGCCCGATGGTGGACCCTTAGATGCGTACCACACAGGATCCAGCTAAGTTTATTTTCTAATTTTTTTTATTTTTATTTTTACATAATTGTTTTTTTATCTATTTTCTTTTTACCTTTTTATTTTAAATATTTATTTAGTTGTATTTATTAACTAATCTAATTTTTCCATAAAAGTTTTATAATTATTTGTTTATTTATTTTTTCGAAAACTCGATTTTTCCACAATTTTATCAATAATTGTTTTTATAAACAATAAAAACTGTTATTATGTATATAATTTTAATTAATTAATTATTTTAAAATTAATTTTTAGGTTTGTTAACCTTAATGCAGTTATAAACCCTAGAATCCTCAGGTATGTGTTATCCACTAACGCATTTTTTAACATTATAAACCTTTTGGGTCACAATAAGTTTTCTTAAATAACCCTTTTTGTTCAGAATTAGCGTTTAGGGTTTGTAAACTTTTTAGGGTTTGTAATCAATTAGGATTTAGATCAATTAATGCACTAACATTTCTCTTCTTTGTGTTCGACTTTCCAGGGTTAATCAAGGATCTTTCAGCCACGCGCCTCACCCTACCGAAAAGCTAAGTTTTCTAATTTCTTTGTTTAAATAACATTTTTATTTTATTTTGCCTTATAAAATATAAATTAGGGTTTACTTTCAAATGTCGATGAATCTCTCCTACACACACCCCTATTATTATCCGTTTAATTCCCAGATGATCAGAGTCAAGGTTCAAGGTTCAATTTTAACACATAAATAATGAAATTGATATTCCTCCAACTTGCATGCAATTGAAAAACCTGAGTATTGAGATGATTATCTAGTCTTCAAAAAAACGTGTAGCTTCTATCTTAATAGGAAGAAAAACTCTACTTGATCACTCAAAAAAGACATATATACTTCCATGTGAAACGACTAATGTATTATTCCTTTGTATTGTAACTTTAAAAAGGTCATATGCTTTCGAAAATATCTAAACCACAAAGATTCAGAATCAATAATTCCTAATAATCATTAAATGTATTTTTTGAAATTACAGAAGTAATGTCTCTTTTAATATTTTAAAAATAATTTTAAGTATATGTTGAGTTAAAAAAAAAGATATTTTTCTGAAAAAACTATTAAACTTGTAAATCAACGATTTTGTTTAATTTTATTCGTAATATTTTGATGTGGAATATAGAACGGGTGCTCGTTCTTTCATCATGTGAAAATTTCTTAAGTTTTTTATTACAATGGCTCGCAAAGGTGTGTTTCATTACAAATAGTAATATATAATAAAAATAGTTTTTTAAGTTAAAAAGTTAATGAAGATCTGAAAAATACAATTATAGGAACCTTTTTCAAAATCTCAAAAACATAAATAATTTGGAAAAAAATATTGATAATCTTGACTACAGTATATATTTCCTATAATTACATATTTAAAATACATAATTGTGATATTTAATATTATAATATCAATTTAAATTTTATAAAATATATTTAACAAAAAAAGTTACTTTTATAAAACCTAACGTATCTATAAAAGGCCAAGTGAGGTACAGAGAAAATAAATATCATTTTTCATTAAACTTGCTTGAACAACTCATGAAGATGGTGGTTCTAATTGATCCATTGAATTTTTTTAACCAAGGAAAATACGGTTGAGGGTGTTTGAGATAAACTACATTTTCACAATCTTTCTCCACCGTATTTCCTTGATTAAAGAAATTTGTTGGTTCAAAAAGTAAATTTTAGAACAAGTTAATCACTGTTTCTAGTATTTAACTAATAGCTTATTTTTCTTTGTAGTTTCTACTATTTCAATTTGAATGTTTTGTTACATACAAAAAAAGAGGTAGACATTCTTTGCTTCTCCAATGTTTTGATAAAAAAAAAAAGGACTATGTTTTCATAAAAAAGGACTAGAGTGACATGAAAATTGATGATTCGAAACCAATATACTAAATTAATAATAACATAACATTTGATATTTTAATACATACATGTATATATATGTTAACTTATATATGTTGATAATATGATACAACCCATAGATATACATTTATATAGCTTTTGTCGCGATATCAGTTACAAATGAACAAACAAGTGTACGATAAAATGGAAAACATTATTATTTTTCGTTAGAAATGTCATACATCTGACTGATAAATGATAAGAGATTTATATTGAAACTTTAAGAGAAAAATTTCCTAACCTTGGTAGAACTTTAGTAAAATAGCCATCAACGACACCTTTTAAATTAACACATTTCCCATTTAAATAAAAAAATAAAAACAAATTTTCAAATTAAATATTATAATAGAGTTATGTCATTCAAGAGACAGAAAACATTTATTTGTCTCAATGCTAGGTATTGTCAAACAAAAATATTGTAAATTTTATGTGAGGATATGTTTTAGTACTTCAATTGTTAAATGTTTGGTTTTCTTTTTCAAGCTTATAATTTTCTTTCGTTATTTATCATTCTTAATATAATAAGTCATTATTGGGATTATGACGTCCACATTGGTACTTTATACATTATACCGGGTTTCTTATACCGTGAAAACTTCCTCTGAGATATAAAATCTTACACAACCTATTATATTACATGTATAATCTGGTTGTGTAACAAAATGACCCAAATTGCACGAAAGATAAGTTTTCATTCTTCGCATATCCTTTTACTTATATTTTGAAACTTGATCATCTTAGACATTAACTCTTATTGAAACACAATAATATAATGCTTTTCTAAGCAAGATGTATCTGGAGTCGAGAAGATCTAGCTTCAAGGTTCAATTTTAACACATAAATAATGAAGTTGATATTCCTCCAACTAGCATGCAATTGAAAAACCTGAGTATTGAGATGATTATCTAGTCTTCAAAAAAACGTGAAGCTTCTATCTTAATAGGAAGAAAAACTCTACTTGATCATTCAAAAAAGACATATATACTTCCATGTGAAACGACTAATGTATTATTCCTTCGTATTGTAACTTTAAAAAGGTCATATGCTTTCGAAAATATCCAAAACACAAAGATTCAGAATCAATAATTCCTAATAATCATTAAATGTATTTTTTGAAATTACAGAAGTAATGTCTCTTTTAATATTTTAAAAATAATTTTAAGTATATGTTGAGTTAAAAAAAAAGATATTTTTCTGAAAAAACTTTTAAACCCTTAAATCAACGATTTTGTTTAATTTTATTCGTAATATTTTGATGTGGAATATAGAACGGGTGCTCGTTCTTTCTTCATGTGAAAATTTCTTAAGTTTTTTATTACAATGGCTCGCAAAGGTGTGTTTCATTACAAATAGTAATATATAATAAAAATAGTTTTTTAAGTTAAAAAGTTATTGAAGATCTGAAAAATACAATTATAGGAACCTTTTTCAAAATCTCAAAAACATAAATATTTTGGAAAAAAATATTGATAATCTTGACTACAGTATATATTTCCTATAATTACATATTTAAAATACATAATTGTGATATTTAATATTATAATATAAATTTAAATTTTATAAAATATATTTAACAAAAAAAGTTACTTTTATAAAACCTAACGTATCTATAAAAGGCCAAGTGAGGTACAGAGAAAATAAATATCATTTTTCATTAAACTTGCTTGAACAACTCATGAAGATGGTGGTTCTAATTGATCCATTGAATGTTTTTAACCAAGGAAAATACGGTTGAGGGTGTTTGAGATAAACTACATTTTCACAATCTTTCTCCACCGTATTTCCTTGATTAAAGAAATTTGTTGGTTCAAAAAGTAAATTTTAGAACAAGTTAATCACTGTTTCTAGTATTTAACTAATAGCTTATTTTTCTTTGTAGTTTCTACTATTTCAATTTGAATGTTTTGTTACATACAAAAAAAGAGGTAGACATTCTTTGCTTCTCCAATGTTTTGATAAAAAAAGGACTATGTTTTCATAAAAATGGACTAGAGTGACATGAAAATTGATGATTTGAAACCAATATACTAAATTTATAATAACATAACATTTGATATTTTAATACATACATGTATACATATATGTTAAATTATATATGTTGATAATATGATACAACCCATAGATATACATTTATATAGCTTTTGTCGCGATATCAGTTACAAATGAACAAACAAGTTTACAATAAAATGGAAAACATTATTATTTTTCGTTAGAAATGTCATACATCTGACGGATAAATGATAAGAGATTTATATTGAAACTTTAAGAGACAAATTTCCTAACCTTGGTAGAACTTTAGTAAAATAGCCATCAACGACACCTTTTAAATTAACACATTACCCATCTAAATAAAAAAATAAAAACAAATTTTCAAATTTAATATTATAATAGAGTTATGTCATTCAAGAGATAGAAACCATTTATTTGTCTCAATGCTAGGTATTGTCAAACAAAAATATTGTAAATTTTATGTGACGATATGTTTTAGTACTTCAATTGTTAAGTGTTTGGTTTTCTTTTTCAAGCATATAATTTTCTTTCGTTATTTATCATTCTTAATATGATAAGTCATTACTTGGGATTATGACTTCCACATTGGTACTATATATGTAACACCCCATACATATATGTCTAGAATAATATGTAGTGATGTTATAAATGGTACAAGAAACATACATAAGCGGTAAAGACAAGGAATTAAAAACGTATACAATTCAAATGTCCAACTGAAAATGTATCTAATCGGCTTGTCTTCAACAATGCACAACGGAAAGGTAATGTCTAACAAGGTCTTCCTGCCAATTGCTTATCCATAGGCTTCAAGCAATCCATCCAGCAATCCATCTACCTCTAACCTGTTCCTGAAAATATTAAGAGGAATGGGGTGAGATTACTAAATCTCAGTGAGTTCCCCTATCTTACGGGTTCGCTCGGTTCTACAAGGTGCATGCAATCAAACGGATTCACCGAGAATCCAGGTTTTCCTCACGGCCAGGTGCAAATAAAACAAGGGTACACCGTCAATGGAAGTCCCATAACTATCCAATGAGGTAAAAACAACAACAGGCTCAACGCCAGCACAAACAAGTATGCAGACCCGTACCCATGTACGAGGAATCCAGGAGCACAATCTGCCTGTCTACCTAGGCTGCCAAATCACACCCTCGGTGAGTTACACCCGTACATCGCATCAAGAGACTTACACAAGCACATCGCAAGACAAATCAGATACTCCTCCTAAATGGAATCCATCCGAGATGGGTTACAGCCGTGACATTGCCTAAGTGGCGTCCGACCCCATCAGTGTTCATACGCATATGAGTTAACATCGAGTGCAAATACGCCATCTTGACAATACGAGCCCACCGGGCGAAAGCCTAGTGATCTTGCCTATGTGGCATCACTAGAGGTGAATCGGAAGTAATATTACCTACGTGGCGTTACTTCTCCACCATACCAAGCACGCCGATATGTTAACGTCGAGTGGGATACGCCCCGTAGGCCCTCACAAGCATATCGCAATGGTAGCTCAGGTGTGCATAACATACCGAGAACGCAGATGAGTTAACATCGAGTGGGATACGCCCCGTAGGCCCTCACAATCACATCGCAACGGTAATGATGGAACTAAGTCCATAAACAAGCCTTACCACCTAGTAGCTTAAGCTTACTCCGATTCAAGCATACACACATCACCAAGATCACACAGCACATATCAGCCATCACACAGGCAATCACATCCGAATGTTCAACCGGAACAAACGGAAAACAATGCATAATCATACATAACATTACATGTGATTTATAACTCATCCAACATGCATATCAATGTCATAACCATAGTGTAATCATGCATTTAATCATCATAGAAACACATATTTATTCGAACAATTCCATGATAATTCTCAATCCAAAACATGAGGCTTTCGGTTCTCAATTCAGAACGAAACTGCACTCAATAGGGAAAAGTACAAATTCTGCATCAGGCCAGTTCGCTACGCGAACTGTCAGCGAAGCTCCGATTCGCTACAGCGAGCATCAACTCCCAGACTTATTCGCTACTCGTTCGCTACAGCGAGCCAAAGTTCGCTAAGCGAAAGTTCTTAACAAAGGAAAAGCCAGAACTTTCCATAGCCCATCTAAACTCCTAAAATACGAACAAGGATTCAGAGTTCAGTTTAGGATAACATTATACAGCTTAATAGTCAAGGTAACATACTGGTCCAAGTCTAACATAAGGATAACATCTTATCGCCATAAACTCGTGGCTAATCTTGCTTATTCTAATCCCAAGCAACACGTAATCATGTACCATAATTTATATATGCATCAAAAGCATATTATCTAAGCAATATCACATAGAGAACTGAAATACCTTTCCAACGCTTCTGACGGTGCTCCATTTCGAGTTGTAGAACTCAAGTTATGGCCGTTTTAGTGAAAACACAATTATGCAGTCTGCAGACATTCGCTGCAGCGAACACAGAGTTCGCTGTAGCGAACCTGACAGTGCAGAATACGAATTTGGGTTCTAACATCCATACTTTCCACCCCAATTCATCCCAAATCAAGCCCTAACATGTATCAACTTACTAGAACATGCAAGGACCTCATAAGAACTCATTTTTCAACAATTAATTAGGCATACTACAACAAGTATCCAAACACTGACATATAGCAGGTATAATCTCACTAACCCATTCAACATGCAAGAAATTCCCATTCCTACCCAAGTTCTATCTAATGGAACTCACCTTATCCCAAGAAGATTCTGAGTAGAAGAGGTTAAAAGGATGATGATTGAGCTCTCAAGGTTCTCCTTTGATCAAAACTCTACCTCCAATGTTGTCAAACCCGCATGCATGTCTTCCCTAAAAATCAGCATTAAACCCTCTACTTCAAACGCGTTTTTCTCCATGATAAAGAACATGCAAGAGGCGATCCATATATGCAAATTGTAGAGAAATTCGTAAGCTTTCCAACGGGACCAGAATCAGCTCAATCGGAGTTACGAGCAGAGAGATATTACCTTTTTAGTGGGAGATGCACCTTGTTGCGAAAATGACTTTGTTGAACATAAGTTCTTCCTCCTTCTCTTTGTTTCCAAGTCTTTCTTTCACAAAATTCTGATTTGCATCACCACTATCACCCAAACATGCCCTTATGTCCATGCAAGCAATACTTAAAGTCCATTTTATCCTCCAACTAAGTTTTATTCACCATAATGCCATTTGGTTAGTTTCTAACCAATCTCTTTTATTTCCAACTACTCTACCAACTCACTCATAACCATTCTTAGATTAATATGAAATAAGACTAAATGTGCACTCTAATTACCAAATAGCCAATTAAATGATAATTAACAGTGTCGGAGAATCGGGGTATTACATTCTCCCCCCTTAAATAGAATTCGTCCTCGAATTCTTTCCGTTCACCAAGACAACAACATCCTGACATCTCCATTCAACGAGGGAATGAGATGTCTTTACATTCCTCCTTAAGATAACTTTACGACTCTACTTGAGTTTCATTCCATCCAAGAAACACAATCTCTTTCGAGGTCCCCTAACCTCTACTCATCATACTAAGCATATAGCCTTGGATCTGATGGCAATCCATACCTAGTTGGATATTCATCGTACCTCATATTTGTCGATCTCATCCTTACTTATCATAATCCACAGACTCTCCACTCTTGCCCTTGGTTTCTGGAAACACTGTCATTCCAAGAAATCTTACTAAAACTCTCCTTCAATGACGATATTCCAGATTCACCTCCAAACAGATCCTTTATTCACTCTTAGAACAATTTACTGCCACTGAAATCCACAAGGGAGTAGAATCCCGAAACTACAACCTTGATATCCGAAAACTTCCCATAAAGTTCCATTGACAAAGGGTAAACTCTAACAGCGGTCCTATAGCCACCATCCAAGTTTTCACGCACACTCATAAGTGCACCAGACATATCCACGATGAATCTTCGTCAAGTAAAATCCTTCACTTGACTTCATCATTCCAATGGTCACGATACTCACAAGCTCGACCGTCGACCAGGGAACATTTGATCACACATCCATCATGAACCTCCTCTAAGTCGGTCTATCAACATCACCTCTTAAGACTATGGTAGATCACTAAAAGATAGAAACAAACAAAACATTTCTCCATAGAGTTCTCTTAGGAAGATACCCCTATTCCAACACAAAATCTTACAAGTAGTCCGTCCATACTCACTACATAATCATATGGTTTTTCCTATCCGTTGCGCTACTCTGATCTCAACCAGCCACACACTTCTTGGAATCCTCTAAATCACACTTTGTTCATAGTCCACTTAGTTCCATTGTTGCACCACACTTAGTCTTTTAGTAGCAACCGTTCCTTCTCGGTATTCATCCAAATACAACACGTGCCTGAACCTTAAACATACTCATTGCCCACATTTCCTTGAGGTTGAGTAATTCCCAAAAATCAAGTCACTAACTTTTCTATCATTCCGGACTAGGTCCACTTGAACACAACTTGGTCCACATGCTTCGGTTCCAAACTCCCAAAGCCAACTACTTTCTCTGAGTACGAGTTGCCTTATCTTACCAACTTCCACATCTTACAATTGCCACGGTAACTCTTCCAACCATACGACTTCATATCGTTGGTGTGATAACACCCTAATAACTTGCGCGACTTTACCGTCATAACAATCCTTTCTCAGACGCGCTTCAATCACACAGTCACCTAATGCCTTTCGTCTCTGATCCTGACTCAAAACTGACCTCCTCGATTGTATTCCCCAATGCAACATTTATAACTACAAAGGTTTAGTCACAAAAAGGAGATCATACTCTGTGCCTCTACTTTTCCGTGTTCGACATTGTCTACGTTACTGAGGATCTACCAATACTCCCCTAGGTATATCCCACATCGAGCTAATCCAAGATATACTTCATCCACTCTAGCAGTGTTCACCAAGGTTAGAGATTAGTCACACATTTTGCTGTCCAGGATATATTGTTCACACATATCTCTTGCCTCGGACACTCACACACAAAGGTTCACCAATCTGACAGATTAAGGAACATGCACGATGTAGAAACCTAAAATTCTCACGTGACCACGACCACCCAAGATCTCGTCATAAGCGTAACGTTAGAACCTAATCCATATCATTGTCATCCGCTCGCATAATCCTCAATAATCAAGCGCGACATATGGATTCTCATCCCGTCAACCTTATGAGAGTTTCGAGTTCGTGTCTCACGAGTGCCAAATCAGGATCCTACCTTTCAGGCCAACACTGCCCCATATCTATTAGAAAAGATGACTCACGCATCACGTGTACGACAACGATACTGTGGCGTCATACCTGTCTGGTAGTACCAACACGGTGGTCCAACTCCGAGGCCATGCACTCAAGTAACTTACCCAGTAGTGTATAACGATCTCCACTCGTATCCTATCGCCACGGTCGACAATAACTGGACAGGTCTCCCACTGGGGTAATTGCTCCTCGAGTCCTTCTAGTCACACTCCTTAGGATGCTGAAACCTAAGAGTGTTACACGTTCAGGGTTAACCTCCTCTAGACGTAACAAGCTAGATCTGACTTGGTAAGAATTTAGTTCGAGTTCAAATGTCGGTGTGTACTCAGTCAGACAGGGCACACACAAGAGAATCCTTAAAGATAACTTCCACCATATAAGAATACCATGGTCATAACAATAATCACAAAATGCGCTCAACCTTCCGATGTTGCAGATAACCACTAGTTCAATCCACCTGAGTACCCAACACCTAGCGTAGTTCTACGGCTTCACTCGGGATTAGATGAATCACGACTAGTAAGGAACATGGATTACTGCACTCTGCATATCCACCCAATCAACTGCCGCCTAGCGTAGTTCTAGGACTCACGCATTTCAGATTGAGCATGAAGATGCAGTAGTTCCTTCCACCAGAACATACGTCTAGGAATTTTCCCAATTGGGGGTCACCACTTTCACTCGTTCGATCAGCCCTTCACTGGGTAACTACCTACTACTTGGGGTACACCAGAACGAGTCGGAGTGTAGCTCCTTATCTATACAAGTACTTCCCAAGCCAGATTGACTAAAAGATACAATATCTTTGTACAAACTCCCATAAGTCTTCCATTCAACCGTTTCTCCATCCATGCATGCTACTAACACCACGATCGAGCAACAAATTTCTAAGCTGGGCTTTATCACAAAATTCCCTTACTTCATTCCTACTCAGACGCTTCGTGAATTTCCTCCACTACTACAAGGATCGAAAGAAGGTTCATTCCGTCCAATCGAAATCTTAGAACTCCCAATCATTTCAAACCTTACTACGACAGTTGGGTAGTCCACGATTCCTTGACCAACACTCCTCTTATGGATGACAATCTCAACATTCCCTCTACTCAACTGGCTTCTACTACTTCAGCTCGAGTCGTTTCGGATCTTACGCATCCTCGTAGTGGCTCTACCACGATCTTATCTATCGCATATACAGTCAGTGAGCTGGCCAGGCTCAATGAATGAATACTACGATAGTAAAAATCGGGCTAGCAACACACACATGTGAGGGAGAAGAGAATTGCTAGTGATGTCTCTTGGCAGGGACAAGAATCGACCTGCTCTGATACCAACTGTAACACCCCATACATATATGTCTAGAATAGTATGTAGTGATGTTATAAATGGTACAAGAAACATACATAAGCGGTAAAGACAAGGAATTAAAAACGTATACAATTCAAATGTCCAACTGAAAACGTATATAATCGGCTTGTCTTCAACAATGCACAGCGGAAAGGTAATGTCTAACAAGGTCTTCCTGCCAATTGCTTATCCATAGGCTTCAAGCAATCCATCCAACAATCCATCTACCTCTAACCTGTTCCTGAAAATATTAAGAGGAATGGGGTGAGATTACTAAATCTTAGTGAGTTCCCCTATCTTACGGGTTCGCTCGGTTCTACAAGGTGCATGCAATCAAACGGATTCACCGAGAATCCAGGTTTTCCTCACGGCCAGGTGCAAATACAAACAAGGGTACACCGTCAATGGAAGTCCCATAACTATCCAATGAGGTAAAAACAACAACAGGCTCAACGCCAGCACAAACAAGTATGCAGACCCGTACCCATGTACGAGGAATCCAGGAGCACAATCTGCGTGTCTACCTAGGCTGCCAAATCACACACTCGGTGAGTTACACCCGTACATCGCATCAAGAGACTTACACAAGCACATCGCAAGACTAATCAGATACTCCTCCTAAATGGAATCCATCCGAGATGGGTTACAGCCGTGACATTGCCTAAGTGGCGTCCGACCCCATCAGTGTCCATACGCAGATGAGTTAACATCGAGTGCAAATACGCCATCTTGACAATACGAGCCCACCGGGCGAAAGCCTAGTGATCTTGCCTATGTGGCATCACTAGAGGTGAATCGGAAGTAATATTACCTACGTGGCATTACTTCTCCACCATACCAAGCACGCCGATATGTTAACGTCGAGTGGGATACGCCCCGTAGGCCCTCACAAGCATATCACAATGGTAGCTCAGGTGTGCATAACATACCGAGAACGCAGATGAGTTAACGTCGAGTGGGATACGCCCCGTAGGCCCTCACAAGCACATCGCAACGGTAATGATGGAACTAAGTCCATAAACAGGCCTTACCACCTAGTAGCTTAAGCTTACTCCGATTCAAGCATACACACATCACCAAGATCACACAGCACAGTATCAGCCATCACACAGGCAATCACATCTGAATGTTCAACCGGAACAAACGGAAAACAATGCATAATCATACATAACATCACATGTGATTTATAACTCATCCAACATGCATATCAATGTCATAACCATAGTGTAATCATGCATTTAATCATCATAGAAACACATATTTATTCGAACAATTCCATGATAATTCTCAATCCAAAACATGAGGCTTTTGGTTCTCAATTTGGAACGAAACTGCACTCAATAGGGAAAAGTACAAATTCTGCGTCAGGCCAGTTCGCTACGCGAACTGTCAGTGAAGCCCCGATTCACTACAGCGAGCAGTAGCGAGCTCTAGCGAGTAAATCAACTCAACTCCCAGACTTATTCGCTACTCGTTCGCTACAGCGAGCCAAAGTTCGCTAAGCGAAAGTTCTTAACAAAGGAAAAGCCAGAACTTTCCATAGCCCATCTAAACTCCTAAAATACGAACAAGGATTCAGAGTTCAGTTTAGGATAACATTATGCAGCTTAATAGTCAAGGTAACATACTGGTCCAAGTCTAACATAAGGATAACATCTTATCGCCATAAACTCGTGGCTAATCTTGCTTATTCTAATCCCAAGCAACACGTAATCATGTACCATAATTTATATATGCATCAAAAGCATGTTATCTAAGCAATATCACATAGAGAACTGAAATACCTTTCCAACGCTTCTGACGGTGCTCCATTTCGAGTTGTAGAACTCAAGTTATGGCCGTTTTAGTGAAAACACAATTATGCAGTCTGCAGGCATTCGCTGCAGCGAACACAGAGTTCGCTGTAGCGAACCTGACAGTGCAGAATACGAATTTGGGTTCTAACATCCATACTTTCCACCCCAATTCATCCCAAATCAAGCCCTAACATGTATCAACTTACTAGAACATGCAAGGACCTCATAAGAACACATTTTTCAACAATTAATTAGCCATACTACAACAAGTATCCAAACACTGACATATAGCAGGTATAATCTCACTAACCCATTTAACATGCAAGAAATTCCCATTCCTACCCAAGTTCTATCTAATGGAACTCACCTTATCCCAAGAAGATTCTGAGTAGTAGAGGTTAAAAGGATGATGATTGTGCTCTCAAGGTTCTTCTTTGATCAAAACTCTACCTCCAATGTTGTCAAACCCGCATGCATGTCTTCCCTAAAAATCAGCATCAAACCCTCTACTTCAAATGTGTTTTTCTCCATGATAAAGAACATGCAAGAGGCGATCCATATATGCAAATTGTAGAGAAATTTGTAAGCTTTCCAACGGGACCAGAATCAGCTCAATCGGAGTCACGAGCAGAGAGATATTACCTTTTTAGTGGGAGCTGCACCTTGTTGCGAAAATGACTTTGTTGAACATAAGTTCTTCCTCCTTCTCTTTGTTTCCAAGTCTTTCTTTCACAAAATTCTGATTTGCATCACCACTATCACCCAAACATGCCCTTATGTCCATGCAAGCAATACTTAAAGTCCATTTTATCCTCCAACTAAGTTTTATTCACCATAATGCCATTTGGTTAGTTTCTAACCAATCTCTTTTATTTCCAACTACTCTACCAACTCACTCATAACCATTCTTAGATTAATATGAAATAAGACTTAATGTGCACTCTAATTACCAAATAGTCAATTAAATGATAATTAACAGTGTCGGAGAATCGGGGTATTACAGTATACATTATACCGGGTTTCTTATACCATGAAAACTTCCTCTGAGATATAAAATCTTACACAACCTATTATATTACATGTATAATCTGGTTGTGTAACAAAATGACCCAACTTGCACGAAAGATAAGTTTTCATTCTTCGCATATCCTTTTACTTATATTTTGAAACTTGATCATCTTAGACATTAACTCTTATTGAAACACAATAATATAATGCTTTTCTAAGCAAGATGTATCTAGAGTCGAGAAGATCTAGCTTCAAGGTTCAATTTTAACACATAAATAATGAAGTTGATATTCCTCCAACTTGCATGCAATTGAAAAACTTGAGTATTGAGATGATTATCTAGTCTTCAAAAAAATGTGTAGCTTCTATCTTAATAGGAAGAAAAACTTTACATGATCGTTCAAAAAAGACATGTATACTTCCATGTGAAACGATTAATGTATTATTCCTTTGTATTGTAACTTTAAAATGGTCATATGCTTTCGAAAATATCTAAAACACAAAGATTCAGAATCAATAATTCCTAATAATCATTAAATGTATTTTTTTGAAATTACAAAAGTAATGTCTCTTTTAATATTTTAAAAATAATTTTAAGTATATGTTGAGTTAAAACAAAGATATTTTTCTGAAAAGACTATTAAACTTGTAAATCAACGATTTTGTTTAATTTTATTCGTAATATTTTGATGTGGAATATAGAACGGGTGCTCGTTCTTTCTTCATGTGAAAATATCTTAAGTTTTTTTATTACAATGGCTCGCAAAGGTGTGTTTCATTACAAATAGTAATATATAATAAAAATAGTTTTTTAAGTTACAAAGTTATTGAAGATCTAAAAAATACAAGGGTTAAATACATTTCACCCCCTGCCAAAGTAGCGAGTTTCGGTTTTCCCCCTTATTAAAAAAAAAATTAGCATTTGCCCCTTAGAAAACAAGATTCTGTTTTTGGACACCCCCTATCACCTGTTTGGATGACTGGGCTGGGAGAATCTTGCTGACTGGGCACCCAAATCCTTGTTTGGCTGACGTGGCTGCTGCATTTGAAAAGCTTGAAAAATGCCCCTTAGAAAACAAGATTCTGTTTTTGGACACCCCTTATCACCTGTTTGGATGACTATCTTGCTGACTGGGCACCCAAATCCTTGTTTGGCTGACGTGGCTGCTGCATTTGAAAAGCTTGAAAAATGCCCCTTAGAAAACAAGATTCTGTTTTTGGACACCCCTTATCACCTGTTTGGATGACTGGGCTGGGAGAATCTTGCTGACTGGGCGCCCAAATCCTTGTTTGGCTGACGTGGCTGCTGCATTTGAAAAGCTTGAAAAATTGTAAATTAATAAGTTGCAAAAACCTGGGATTCGAACCCAGGTCACTAATGATACATTGCTGCAAGCTTACCACCAAACCATGCATGTTTTGTTGTTTATATTTGCAAAAATGTTCTATATAATAATATTCCATTATTTTTCAATTAAAAAAGCTGTACATATTAATTAGTTTTTTAATTAACTTTTTCAAAAATATATAAATTAAAAAAGCTATATATAGTTTTTCAATAATACTCCATTCTTTTATTTAGTTTTTCAATAATACTCCATTCTTTTAATAATAAACATTTTTAACATTTTAATAAACATTTTTAATATTTAAATATTTTATAAAAAACCGTTAATTAAAATAGATTGAAATATTTTAATAACTATTTTAATTGCCCAGATTTTTTATAATATATATAAATTTGAAAAACAATAAAAATTATTTTTTCCAAAATTATTAATATTTTTATAATTATTAACGTTTTTATTAACGTTTTTATTTACATTTTTTCCAAAATTATTTTTAATAATTATATAATTATAAAATATTTAAATGTATTTTAATTAACGTTTTTTTATATGATTATATTTAAAAAAGCTGTACATATAAAATATTTAAATAATTATATAAATGTATTATTTAATAATTATATAATTATAAAATATTATTACAGTTTTTTTTAATATAATTAACATTTTTAACGTTTTTAAATAATTATATAAATGTATTATTTAAATGTATTTAGTCAACGTTTTTAATATAATAATTATTTAAAATAATTAATAAAATGTTTATTAAAATTATTAAAAAAACGTTAAAATAAAATAGCTGTACATATAATATATTTTTAAAATGTTTATATAAAATAGCTGTACATATAACATATTTTATATAATTATATTTTTTTAGTAATTTTAATTAACGTTTTATTTATATAATTATATAAAATTATTTAAAAAAACGTTTTAATTAACATTTATATATTAAAAAAAAGTTAATTAAAAAAACGTAATTATTGAAAAAAGTTAATTAAAAAAACGTTAATTATAAAAAAAAGTTAATTAAAAACGTTAATTAAAAACATTAACTAAATATTTTATAAAAAAAACATTAATTAAAATACATTTATATATGTACAGCTTTTTTAATTTATATATTATTGAAAAATAATAGAGTATTATTATATAGAACTGATTTGCAATTATAAACAACAAAACATGCATGGTTTGGTGGTAAGCTTGCAGCAATGTTTCATTAGTGACCTGGGTTCGAATCCCAGGTTTTGCAACTTATTAATTTGCATTTTTCAAGCTTTCCAAATGCAGCAGCCATGTCATACGCCCAGTCAGCCAAACAAGGATTATGGCGCCCAGTCAGCAAGATTCTCCCAGCACAGCCAGCCAAATAGGTGATAGGGGGTGTCCAAAAACAGAATCTTGTTTTCTAAGGGGCAAAGGCTAAATTTTTTTTTAATAAGGGGGAAAACCGAAACTCGCTACTTTGGCAGGGGGGTGAAATGTACTTAGAAAAGGCTAAATTTTTTTTTAATAAGGGGGAAAACCGAAACTCGCTACTTTGGCAGGGGGTGAAATGTATTTAACCCAAAATACAATTATAGGAACCTTTTTCAAAATCTTAAAAACATAAATATTTTGGAAAAAAATATTGATAATCTTGACTACAGTATATATTTCCTATAATTACATATTTAAAATACATAATTGTGATATTTAATATTATAATATCAATTTAAATTTTATAAAATGTATTTAACAAAAAAAGTTACTTTTTTAAAACCTAACGTATCTATAAAAGGCCAAGTGAGGTACAGAGAAAATAAATATCATTTTTCATTAAACTTGCTTGAACAACTCATGATGATGGTGGTTCTAATTGATCCATTGAATGTTTTTAACCAAGGAAAATACGGTTGAGGGTGTTTGAGATAAACTACATTTTCACAATCTTTCTCAACCGTATTTCCTTGATTAAAGAAATTTGTTGGTTCAAAAAGTAAATTTTAGAACAAGTTAATCACTCTTTCTAGTATTTAACTAATAGCTTATTTTTCTTTGTAGTTTCTACTATTTCAATTTGAATGTTTTGTTACGTACAAAAAAAGAGGTAGACCTTCTTTGCATCTCCAATGTTTTGATAAAAAAAAAGGACTATGTTTTCATAAAAAAGGACTAGAGTGACATGAAAATTGATGATTCGAAACCAATATACTAAATTAATAATCACATAACATTTGATATTTTAATACATACATGTATATATATATATATATATATATATATATATATATATATATATATATATATATATATATATATATATATATATATATATATATATATATATGTTAAATTATATATGTTTATAATATGATACAACCCATAGATATACATTTATATAGCTTTTGTCGCGATATCAGTTACAAATGAACAAACAAGTTTACAATAAAATGGAAAACATTATTATTTTTCGTTAGAAATGTCATACATCTGACGGATAAATGATAAGAGATTTATATTGAAACTTTAAGAGACAAACTTCCTAACCTTGGTAGAAATTTAGTAAAATAGCCATCAACGACACCTTTTAAATTAACACATTACCCATCTAAATAAAAAAAATAAAAACAAATTTTCAAAATTAAATATTATAACAGAGTTATGTCATTCAAGAGATAAAAACCATTTATTTGTCTCAATGCTATGTATTGTCAAACAAAAATATTGTAAATTTTATGTGAGGATATGTTTTAGTACTTCAATTGTTAAGTGTTTGGTTTTCTTTTTCAAGCATATAATTTTCTTTCGTTATTTATCATTCTTAATATGATAAGTCATTACTTAGGATTATGACGTCCACTTTGGTACTTTATACATTATACCGGGTTTCTTGTACCGTGAAAACTTCCGCTGAGATATAAAATCTTACACAACCTATTATATTACATGTATAATCTGGTTGTGTAACAAAATGACCCAAATTGCACGAAAGATAAGTTTTCATTCTTTGCATATCCTTTTTCTTATATTTTGAAACTTGATCATCTTAGACATTAACTCTTATTGAAACACAATAATATAATGCTTTTCTAAGCAAGATGTATCTCGAGTCGAGAAGATCTAGCTTCAAGGTTCAATTTTAACACATAAATAATGAAGTTGATATTCCTCCAACTTGCATGCAATTGAAAAACTTGAGTATTGAGATGATTATCTAGTCTTCAAAAAAACGTGTAGCTTCTATCTTAATAGGAAGAAAAACTCTACATGATCGTTCAAAAAAGACATATATACTTCCATGTGAAACGATTAATGTATTATTCCTTTGTATTGTAACTTTAAAATGGTCATATGCTTTCGAAAATATCTAAAACACAAAGATTCAGAATCAATAATTCCTAATAATCATTAAATGTATTTTTGGAAATTACAAAAGTAATGTCTCTTTTAATATTTTAAAAATAATTTTAAGTATATGTTGAGTTAAAAAAAAGATATTTTTCTGAAAAAACTATTAAACTTGTAAATCAACGATTTTGTTTAATTTTATTCGTAATATTTTGATGTGGAATATAGAACGGGTGCTCGTTCTTTCTTCATGTGAAAATATCTTAAGTTTTTTATTACAATGGCTCGCAAAGGTGTGTTTCATTACAAATAGTAATATATAATAAAAATAGTTTTTAAGTTAAAAAGTTATTGAAGATCTAAAAAATACAATTATAGGAACCTTTTTCAAAATCTCAAAAACATAAATATTTTGGAAAAAAATATTGATAATCTTGACTACAGTATATACTTCCTATAATTACATATTTAAAATACATAATTGTGATATTTAATATTATAATATCAATTTAAATTTCATAAAATGTATTTAACTAAAAAAGGAACTTTTATAAAACCTAACGCATCTATAAAAGGCCAAGTGAGGTACGGAGAAAATAAATATCATTTTTCATTAAACTTGCTTGAACAACTCATGAAGATGGTGGTTCTAATTGATCCATTTAATGTTTTTAACCAAGGAAAATATGGTTGAGGGTGTTTGAGATAAATTACATTTTCATAATCTTTCTCCACCGTATTTCCTTGATTAAAGAAATTTGTTGGTTCAAAAAGTAAATTTTAGAACAAGTTAATCACTATTTCTAGTAATTAACTAATAGCTTATTTTTCTTTGTAGTTTCTACTATTTCAATTTGAATGTTTTGTTACATACAAAAAAAGAGGTAGACATTCTTTGCTTCTCCAATGTTTTGATAAAAAAAAAGGACTATGTTTTCATAAAAAAGGACTAGAGTGACATGAAAATTGATGATTCGAAACCAATATACTAAATTAATAATAACATAACATTTGATATTTTAATACATACTGTCATACCCCAATTTTTGACCTAAGATACCACCTCATATCATCTGCATATGCATCATTTGCATCTCTAACAAATTGCATAGTTTGTGTTTGCTACTTGTGACTCAGCAGGATTTAAACAAGAAATCACTCATCAGTACAAGTAACAATCAATTAGGGTTTTGTTCTCCCTTCATTTCAAATGAATCATCTTCATCAACAATCAACATTTGGTCCTCAGAGATTCATTTCAACAAGCTCAAAGGCTCTGAATCGACTGAATTAGGGTTTTGACTGAAGACAACATACTCTTGACTTTTACTCAGAATTTGACATAATGACTTGGGACATGACCTCAAGACCCCAAGTACATCATTTTGACCTAATCCATTAGCTCAAGACATCTCCTACACAAAGATTGATCAGACAAATCCTCAGATCAGGGTTTTGAATTATCAGGGACCAAAATCAGGGATCACATTTGGGAAACCCTAAAAAACCCCAGGGAGTCAATTAAAGGTTTCAATCATCCTCAAATAATCCCTATGACATCCAATGGAAATTGTGTCTCAATTCAAGATCCATAGTCATCAATTTGTGTTCATTTGAAGTGTGTCATTTTCAATTTGTGCGATTCAAGAGATTAGTTTGGAATTTGTTCAAAGAATTGGCATGTGGATTTGTCATTGATGAAAGAAAGTGTTTCATATGAATTGCTTGGAATTTAGAACAAATTCAAAATTATCCATAAGGATTTCTTCAAGGTTTGCAAAAAAAGGAGAAGACATTATCCATTTTGAGTTCATTTTGAATGAATTGCTTCAAGTATAATTCTAAAACCATAAATTCAAGAATTAAAAGTTCATTGGTGCAAGAACATTTTTCACATTACTTCAAGGACTTTTCTTTCAAGAATATCCAACATTCATGGTTCATACAAATTTATCCAAGATTCTAAAGGAAATTCAAGTGGAGTGTCTTTACATGAACAAATTCCAATTTTCAAATGAATTACAAAGGAACTTTATCTAAAGTTCAAGAATTACAAAATTCTATTCATTTTCAAGGATACAAGTTCATACAATTTTAAAGTTGGAATGAATTGGAAATTACAAGAAAAAAGAGAAAAACTACAAAGACATTCTTGAAGACTTTCTTCAATCTTCAAATCTCCATTCTTGGAATTCAAGTTTCTTCATTCTTTCTTCAAAGAATACTCATGTCACATGAAAAAAAAGAAACAAAAAGGGATCAAAGAGAGATTTTTCTCCCACTTGCATGATTCATATCATAAGAAAAATCTCATAAAGAATATTCTTATTCTTTTTCTTATCTTGCAATGATGAAGAATATATTCTTTTTCTTATCTTGCAATGATTGAAAATTGCCAATCAAGTTCACCAAATTGCCAAACACATCCTAAGCTTTTCCTATAAATAGGAGTGTTCTCTTCATTGCAAAGACTACACCAAAGCATTGAAAAAGCTTGCTTTCTCACTTCTTACCCATTTGCAAGTTCTTTCCATTTTTCAAAGAAGTTAGAACTTCAACTTTCAAATCTTGAAAGTTCTAACTATTGGTGTCATCCAAACATATTCTAAACATCATTTTGAATTTGTTTGGACCATTAAACCATCACCAAACTATCCAAAAGTCAGTTTCATCACAAAAACTCCATAAGTGCACAAATTGAGCCTTAAACCTCCAATTCTCGATCTACTCGTGTATTTACCAAACTATCACTTCAAACATCTTCCATACATCAATTAGAAGTGATCCAAACATCTGGAACGTTTCTGGATGTAGAGAAACACCATGGCCGTTTTCAGTTTGGAGCCAAAACAGGTGGAGGTCCGTAGAATGATTCAGAAAGTTTCGAGCAAGTTTAAGAACATCAACATGATCCTTGAACATCACTGAAGCGATCCCAATCATTTCCAAGCTTTGAAGCTTCCTGAATCATGCCCAGTAACTCACGGTTTGCTCAAAACTTATTCGGTTCGATTATGATCAATCATGCTTTTTAAATAACTTTTGAATGTATATTATTGTTTATCGTGATGTTCTTAACGTTTCTGGATGCTTAATTGCCATTTGGTTACATATTTCACGAGTTGCCATTCTAGGGTTGCGAAGCTTCAAAAATGGGGATCTGTGATAGGGGCCAAATTAGGTGACAACAAACGCATATTCGAGCTCAGGGCATGTCACTTGATTGATCTGGGTTACTGTTTTGTTTGTTCATCTTGTTTCATGCAGGTTTGAAATCGGAGATGATTAGCTACAAAATAGCTGGGAAGAATCCGTAGCTAATTTGTAGCTAAAACTTTTACAGGTTTGTAAGGAAGAAGACGAGGACGTGGCGTCCTCTGGTTGGTCTATTTGCGCGCGGGCGTTTTTTTAAAATTCAGACTAGTCATATGCTTTGTTGACCACGCTTTTACCATGCTCCTTGCTTCAACAGCCGTCTGATCAATCTTGATCATCATCCAACAGGCCTCAGCACGCAGGCTCATCATAGACCCTTGGGGGTCTGCCACACAGGATCACATATATTAATATTTTCTTAACTAATTTAATTTTCTTTGCAAAAATTAATCAAAAATAGCTTTCAAAAATCCAAAAATCATTTTAATTTCACTTTTAGGTTGATAAAATATTTAATTAATTTTTGACATGAATCGTCGACAACAGATTGCTGCTATTGCGCCAGTTGTTAATACATCACCTAATCCGGGATTCACTCCTCAGTTTCAACAACAACAGCCTCGACAACAGGCTCAGCAGTTAAACAATAATCAGAATCGAGTACAAAGAACTCCACAGTTCGATCCGATTCCGATGACCTACACAGAATTGTACCCTGCACTGATTGAAAGAGGCCTTATTCAAACTAAAGCACCACCACCAGTACCTGAGAGACTCCCATGGTGGTACAAAGCTGAGGTTTCATGCCCATATCATCAAGGGGCACCTAGCCATGATCTTGAGCATTGCATAGCTTTGAAATATGAAGTTCAGAGGTTGGTTAGATCTAATCTCCTCTCTTTCAGAAATTTGAATCCTAATGTGCAAGCAAATCCGCTGCCCAATCATGGAGGGCATGTTGTAAACATGGTATATGGATGTCCTGGCCAATACCGAGTCTATAATATCAACTTCTCAAGAGCAGATTTGGTACAAATGCACGCCACTCTTTGTCGGGGGCAGAATTTTCGCCAACATCAATACGGTTCCTGTAGAATATGTTGTGTGGATCCTCACGGGTGTTCGATTGTGAGAAGAGATCTCCAAGTTTTGCTAGATAATGGTACTATTGAGATCTACAGAAATAGGGATGAAAATGAAGTTAACATGATAGGATGTTATCCGCATGAGCTTTTAGTCTCAGATATCAACTCGGAAATGCCTACAGTTAACGTCATCGTTCCTCATTTCAACATGCCTGAGCGCATGGAAGTTACTTACAACAAGCCGAAGGTTCCTGTTGCTCCTTTAATCATTTGTCTACCTGGACCTGTTCCTTATGACTCTGACAAGGCAGTTCCATACAACTACAATGCAACAATGATAAAGGATGGACAAGAAGTTCCTTTACCAACTCTCTCATCTGTCGAAAACATCGCTGATGTGAGTCGAGTAACAAGAAGTGGACGTGTGTATACTCCGCTACCTCCAAAGCAGCCTGTTGCTCCTGTTACCGGGCAAAATCCTGTCAATACACCAGTAGGGAATCCTGTGGAAACTCCTGTCAGTAATCCAAACACTGATGTTGGTCAATCCAGTGGAACCAATGTCAATCCCGATTTTGATGAAATTTTGAAGCTTATCAAAAGAAGTGAATACAAGATTGTGGATCAGCTTATGCAGACTCCTTCAAAAATCTCAATACTTTCATTGCTGTTGAATTCAGAAGCCCACAGGGAAGCCCTGATGAAAGTCTTAGATCAAGCTTTTGTAGATCATGATGTGACTGTTGACCACTTTGATGGGATAATAGCCAACATAACAGCTTGTAACAATTTAAGCTTCTGTGATGAAGAACTCCCCGAGGAGGGTAAAAATCACAATCTTGCTTTGCACATTTCTATGAACTGTCAGTCAGACTCTTTGTCCAATGTGTTAGTAGACACCGGATCTTCCTTGAATGTTATGCCAAAAACGACTCTTGCTCGTTTGTCTTACCAAGGAATGCCTATGAAGTTCAGTGGTGTAGTAGTCAAAGCATTTGATGGATCGCGAAAATCGGTTATTGGCGAAGTCAACCTTCCCATGACAATTGGTCCACATACGTTCCAAATCATCTTCCAGGTCATGGACATACAAGCTGCTTATAGCTGTCTGTTAGGACGACCATGGATCCATGAAGCAGGGGCAGTAACTTCTACGCTCCACCAAAAGTTAAAGTTTGTAACAAATGGAAAATTGGTAACAATAAGTGGAGAACAAGCCTTGATGGTGAGTCATTTATCCAATTTCTCTTTCATAAGTGCCGATAATGAGGAAGGAACTCAGTTCCAAGGTCTCTCTTTAGAAGACGAATCTTCCAAGAAGAAAGCATCGATCTCTTCATACAAAGAGGCGGTAAAAGTAGTGAAAGATGGAACTACCACTGGCTGGGGGCAAGTTGTGATCCCTACTAAGAATGAAACCAGAGCAGGTCTCGGATGTTCACCAACATTCTCAAACTGCACCAAGAAAGATGAAACCCTTCGTCCAATCAAAGAAACATTCATTAGTGGAGGGTTCCTTAACCCAATTCCTCAAGAGGTTAATGTCCTTATCGAAGAATGCATCGAAGAAGGTCGCTCCGATACTGAAGAAGAATGGAAATGTTATCTCAATGACTCGGGATACATATCTCAGGAAGAACCATATCCTCCGTCAGAGAAATCCAAAGGCAATGAAACTGAGCCTGTTCCTGCAGAAATATGGGACACTTTGGGACAACCAAGTGGAAAATTTGATTATATGGTGAAATATACTGCACCTGAAAGTTACAAGATTGCGATTGAGGATATCCAACCAACTGGATGGGGAGATTCCTTTGAATATAATAGTCAACCAGAAGAGGCTTATCAGCCCTGTCAATTTTCTCAGCAGCCTGAAATTACCGAAAATTTCAACTACAATGTATCTGCCAAGGTTCATAATCTTGAAGATGGTTATTATCACATAAATGCCATTTTTGAAGATGAAGGGGGAGATGGTCCCGCAACTGACTCGGAAAGTGTCGCTGACAATGAGTCTCTTCATCCTGAAGACTGGGAAATACATCCTGAAAATTCTGAAGATTGTGACTCATCATATGCTCTTCAAGAAGTAGAAGAAGACCGTTTCAACTCTACAAAGAACAAGGTTGACAAACCAGGGCCTTCAAATCCTGCTCGACCAGCGGTCAATGTCAACACTGAAGATAACTCTGAGGAGAATTTTCCTGAATACATAATACACAGAGGAGTTCGTTGCTACTGGAAAGCTGTCGACGTTCCGAATGTTGTTCGCCGCTCGAAGTAATCACCTCGCTGTTATTTTGACCTCCTGCCTTGCCCAAAGCAGAGAGATGTTTTATAGGGCTTCGCTTTTAAATGTTCCGCCCAAATAACTTTGTGTATAGGGCTTTGTTTTAAAAGTTTCCCTCTTTGTCCCGCCCAAGACAAATGAGTTTGTGTTTAGGGCTTTGTTTCAAAAATGAATCATAAATAAAGTGTCATTTTGAATTCCCTACATTATGTGTTTTATTTTTGCTTTTTCTGGAAATGGTAATCCTAAAAAACCAAAAAAAATAAAAAAATAAAAATAAAAAAAAAAAACTTTTTCAAAAAAAATCTGCATACACTCCTGCATTCATAAATTTTCTGAAATAAATATAAATCACATGTGCAGATTTACTATTGATAAACCCATTGAATGCAATAACCCTATGCCCTCTCCCAACTTTGAGTTTCCTGTGTTCGAAGCCGAAGAAGAGGAAGAAGAGGAGATCCCGGACGAGATCTCTCGATTACTTAAGCACGAGGAAAGAACCATTCTGCCTCACAAAGAGCCTTTAGAAAAGATCAACTTGGGTTCTGAAGAAGACAAAAAAGAAGTGACCATTGGATCGCTGCTTGATGCTGATATCAAGAGTAAGTTGACAGACCTTCTCAAAGAATATGTTGACGTGTTTGCCTGGTCCTACCAAGACATGCCTGGGTTGGATACCAATATTGTTCAGCATTACTTGCCATTGAAGCCAGAATGTCCGCCAGTTAAGCAGAAATTGCGAAGGACTCACCCTGATATGGCTAACAAGATCAAAGTGGAAGTTCAAAAGCAACTCGACGCAGGTTTTCTTGTCACCTCAGAATATCCTCAATGGTTGGCCAACATAGTGCCAGTTCCGAAGAAAGATGGCAAAGTCAGAATGTGTGTTGACTACCGTGACTTGAACAAGGCCAGTCCAAAAGATGACTTTCCATTACCACATATCGACATGCTGGTTGATAACACCGCTAAGTTCAACGTCTTTTCCTTCATGGACGGGTTCTCCGGTTATAATCAGATCAAGATGGCTCCTGAAGACATGGAGAAGACATCTTTCATCACCCCATGGGGTACCTTTTGCTACAAAGTGATGCCGTTTGGATTGAAGAATGCAGGCGCAACTTACCAAAGGGCAATGACTACTCTCTTTCATGACATGATGCATAAAGAAATTGAAGTTTATGTGGACGACATGATAGCCAAGTCCAGCACAGAAGAAGAACATATTGAATACCTTTTGAAGTTGTTTCAACGACTAAGTGTCGCGGGCGAAAAACCGTTTTTGTGTTCCTCTTTTTTGTGGGATGAGACACCTGATGCCTTCTTTGGGCTCGAGTGCTCATAAAAAATGATTTTTCTTTTGTACCGACCAAACTTTTTATTGTTTCCAAAGGAGGAAAAGGAAAAAAGCTGCAATAACCTAAAAGTGGGGGAGAGATTCCGGGTAAGAGGGTTGGTTATACGAAGGGAAGGTATTAGCACCCAACGTATCTATAGTACTCTATAGGTTTCTTTGTTTTGTTTATTCCATTCTTGTTGTGGTGGAGGTTTTTGTGAAATAGGTGGGACCTAAGGTGTTTGTTTGATTATGCTCGCAAAGATCATCGCGATCCTCTGCATACATATCCCTTAGAGGGAATCAGAGCATCTGTAGCTCGGGGTCTACGGGTGCTAAGGTTTGAATGGTTTTTTTTTGTTTTGTTTTGCTCGCCAAGGATCGACCTTGTGCCTACGTATTCTCAAAGGGATGTTGAGAAAGTCAGAGCAATCGTAGTTCCCACTTATGCTAGTGGAAGCAAAGAAAAATAGACAAATGTCGTCTAAATGCTAGATGTATCTAATCTATATCATCACATACATCTGTTTGATTTTGTTTAAAAATCTTTTCATTATAAGCCCGGGGCCATGCCACTTAGGGTGCTTAGAATGATAAAGATGTTTTTTGTTTAACCAGCCTTGTGGCAAAAACTTTCAATGAAGTCAGCCTTGTGACAAAAAGTTTTAATTAATCAGCCAGCCTCGTGGCAAAAGTTTCAATGAAGTCAGCCTTGTGACAAAAACTTTGATTAATCATCCAGTACGGTGGTAAAACAGTTTGATTGATTAGCCAGCCTTGTGGCAAAAAGAAATTTGATTGATTAGCCAGCCTTGTGGCAAAAAAGTTTGATTGATTGATTGTTTGTGATGATATATAAGAGATACTCCTAGCATAGAGATGAAAAATGTCTAATCTCCTAGGGTATTTGTTTTGGATATTGGGGATGCTTATAAGAAGCCCGTGGGTCCTTGTACAAAGCCCAAGAGGAGGCTATCCGAGGGTCCTTGCATTGTAAGCCCAAGAGGAGGCTATGGGAGGGACAATCCAGGGTCCTTGCATTGTAAGCCCAAGAGGAGGCTATGGGAGGGTCACTCGTTTGTACAAAGCCCAAGGGGAGGCATGGTATAGTTGGTCTGAGCTCTTAGAGCGATTTCACCGGGAAACCATACTCTATGTCCTAACCTAAACTAGTGGAGATTCTTTGCACGAAGCCCAATAGGAGGCTATGGGGAACCTAGTGTTGTACTAAGTTGAATAAGCATATATAACACAAACACACATATGAACAAGTACGAACAAACATGAACAAGTACATGAACAAATATGAACAGTTATACATATATGACAAAGTGTGTGTATATAATGGAGTTTATGAAGGAAATATACCTGTAAGCATGATCCATTTGTATACACAGGGCTTGGGACTCACACTCGGGGAGAAGTCCATTTGAATTTATTCAACAGCTATGTAAACAGGTATTTACAAAGGGGCTCGGGACTTATACCTACATGGAGGCCCGTGGTATATTTTTGGGAAGATTTAAAGAAACCTTCGTTTTTGGTTTGTTATTCAAAGTTAAAAATCAAACTGATCGAGATATGTACAAAAGGCGTACAATGAAATACCTAATTTCATGTACTTGAGTGGGTATGTACAAAAGGGGCTTGGGACTTATACCTACGTGGAGGCCCGTGTTTTATTTACAAAACATGGTTGATTGTTTATTTACAGACGCGAGGTTTCGCTTTTGAAAAACTGTTTGAAGATTTGTTTTGAAAGAGTTTTCTGTACAAAGAAAAACTGTATAAAGAAAAAGAAAGGGACTTATACTCTCTAATATTCGAGAGGCCCATGTTTTATTTTCATAAAACATGGTGGATGGTTTAAAAAAGAGTTGAAAGATTTGTTTGTTAAAAAAACTGTTGGGAAGTTTATTTGAAAAAAAGTTTTCTGTTAAAACAAAAACTGTACAAAGAAAGACGAAAGGGACTTATACTCTCTAATATTCGAGAGGCCCCACATCGTTTTGAAAATCAATTGATCAATTAAAAGGATTTAATCAATAGTTTCCTTTGAAAATCAAAAAGAAATGGTTTACCGTTTTTGAAAAGAATCGTGATCGCTCGTTTTTTAAAACGATTTGAATTTTGAAAGAAATCAATTTAATCAAGATAAACAAGAAGATTGTCTTCAATTAACATTTAGATGATTAGGGTTTGCTTCAAAAAATATTTACAAGTGATTAAATTTGAAAATTAAATGAAAAAACAATATTTAAAGTATTTAAAAATACTTAAAAATGTATCATTTTAAACCTAATTAAAAATATATCAAATGAATCTTTTTTTGTGATTTTTTTTAACATTGTCAAAATATGCATATTAAATAAAGAGTGTAAAAAAAATGAAGTGAAAATAATGAATTTTGATTGGTTAAATGAATGGTTAAAGTTTGTTAAAAATGAAAGAAAATAGGTTGCAAAAAAAAATGGTTTTGTCTCCAATAGGGCTTGAACCCACGCACCCTTGCTCACTAACCAAAACAACAACCAACTGAGCTGCGCGTGCAGCTTGTATATGATACGCGTTTAACACATTATATTTTAAAACAATTATTTGAATTCTTTGAACGAAAATCTGGCGCCAAGAACACACCCTAACTGAAATTCAAAAATCTTCAAAACTGTGTTGTTTTGATTGATCAAAGGGTCTATCTCACTCGGTTTTGGACGAGGATCATGATGATGACCTTCAATTTCATTTATTTTTGCTCTAAGGTGATCAATTTTGTGATGAACACTAAGAACCCTAATTCTGAGTTTCAATCTGAAATCGTGTATAATTGATGAATTGTGAAATTGATTGAGGGCTATTGATCAGTGATAGTGCAGAAACAAGATAGCAACTCAATTTTTCATTTATGATGCATGTATGTATGAGTTTGAAGTTCAAGAGAGCTTACCTTCAAAAACGGCCAACTGAGAATCGAATTCTGCAATAGAGGTGTTACAGAAGTTGTTTGATGATCTGGATAGCTTCAATGGACCTTATGGAAGGTGTCTGGATGCTTGGAATCATCTGAATTCATCTGGGCATGGCTATGGTACCCGACCTGCATAAGCTTGGAGTGAGAATCGAATCTGATGATTCTGAGGTTATTGGCTATATGTGATGGATTGGATAGTTCATATGTGATATATGGATGATGTTAGAAGCATTAGTTTGGACAGAAATGAGCTTGTGTGGATTTTGGCATGATAAGGCTCATTTGATGTTCATATGGAGGTTGAAAAGTGAATCTGAGTTTTGGGGTGATTTGGGGTGTGTGAGTGGTTCAAACACATCCCATATGATGTTTATGAGTTGTTAGAACCATCACTTTGGCCATAACTTCAATGATTTGGAGGTTGAGTTTTCTACCTCTTTGAAAACTATGAAGCTTGCAACTTAAGAAAGAAGGGAGAAAACCTATAATTGTGAGGTTTTGGTGTGAATTTGAAGATGATTTGAACCTCTATTTATAGGCCAAGGATTCTGAATGAAGAGCTCTTGCAAGTGGCTTCAAGAATGATGATTTGGCTTAAGAGATAAAATGGAATCTTTCACATTAAATGCAAATGGTTAAAGTAACTAAACCATGGTTATTTTGGCCAAGCTTCTTATCTCTTTCCTATCTGATCTTAAACCAGAAAATATCTCTCAATCATTGCTTCTTTGCATCATTACTTGAATTATAGGTCATGTAGTCTTGAAACTTAGTGAAAAATGGTGAAAATTCAAGTGAAAATGATCACTAAATGCATAATTCAAAACCATAGCTACACTCCATATTTTTTCATGCTCTTGGACATTTTGGAAAGCTCATGTTACACACTTCAAAAGCTTAGTTGAAAGTTTCTTCAAGATCCTTAAGGAAGTGGGTGAAAAAGATCCATGAACTTTGAGAAAAATGAAGTTTTATGTGAAATTTTCAAAAGATACCAACTTTGAAGCTCCATATCTCTTAAATGGTTGATCTTATGGAAAAAATTTATATGTGACAAAGTTGTTCATTGGATCAAAATCTACAACTTTCATGTTGGAAGTTTTTTTCAGTTTGTAGGTGAAATTTTGAGAAATTCCCTTTCAAAGTTTGGAAAAAACCATGAAAAACACTTAGAAAAATTTTCTAAGTATGAAAGTCAAACTTTGACTTTTTGATTCTTGATTGATTTTCTTGATTTTTCTTGATCAAATGACTTCATATATCATATATTGATGATTCAAAACTTCAAAAGTCATGGTTGACCAAAATTCCCCAAAAGTCAATGGTGATCTTGTACAGTTGACTTTTTCAGACGAATCGCGTTTCTGGAGATTTCAAATGAAACAGGCTATCCTCATCAAATGAATGGTATGAATGGATCACATTGAAGCATTAGAGGATATTGAGCCATGGTTTGAGTTGTGACACCATGTCCTGATTAAAAAGTCAGTTGCTCAGTGAATTAGGTCAAAAACCCTAATTGTCGACCTGATGAAATTGATGACTGTGGATCTTGAATTGAGATGTAATTTCCATTGGATGTTGTCATAGGGATTATTTGAGGATGATTGAAACCTTTGATTGACTTCCTGGGGGTTTTTATGGTTTCCCAAATGTGATCCCTGATTTCAGTCCCTGATAGTTTAAAACCCTGATCTGAGGATTTGTCTGATCAATCTTTGTATAGGAGATGTTATGAGCCAATGGATTAGGTCAAAATGATGCACTTGAGGTCTTGATATCATGTCCCAAGCCATTAGGTCAAATTCTGAGCAAAAGTCAAGAGTATGCTAGTCAAAACCCTAATTCAGTCGATTCAAAGTCTTTGAACTTGTTGAAATGAATCTCTGAGGACCAAATGTTAATTGTTGATGAAGATGATTCATTTGAAATGAAGGGAGAACAAAACCCTAATTGATTGTTACTTGTATTGATGAGTGATTTCCTGATTAAATCCTGCTGAGTCACAAGTAGCAAACACAAGCTATGCAGTTTGTTAGAGATGCAAATGATGCATATGCAGATGATATGAAGTGGTATCTTAGGTCAAAAATTGGGGTATGACAGATGCCCCTATTTAAGTTTCTTCAACCTGAGATATGAAGATTGAAATCTTCGTTTTGATGGGGTGGAAGAGACTTAAATATCAGAAGACGCGAATTTTGGACCTAAGATACCAAAATTGCGAATGATGCAAGGATATCTTTACCGAGGGGATATCAAGAACTGACTCCACTGGGGACAAGAGATTGGGAAGGATGTCTCAATCCTTTTTAGGAAGAGAATCCATTTTTGCTTTTCGGGAAAGCAAGTGTATGCTTTACCGGGGATTGATAGCTTTGTAAGAAAAGCTTACCTATCGACATTATCGACTATCATCACAGGGATAGACTTGTTTAATAATGCGAAGGTGAAAGTATGAAACTGCATTACCGACTATCAGCATGGTGATAGACTTGACAAGGTAAAAAGAGTTTCAAAGGTTCGGTTAATATTATCGACTATCAGCATTGAGATAGACATGTTTAATAATATAACCAGAACAAAAGGTTACCGACTACCAGCCTCGTGATAGCGGTTTTGAAGACATGATCAATTATCAGCCAAGTGATAAAATGATTCTGGAGACTTTGCTAGGGAAATTACTGGTTATTCAGCTTTGTGAATAGTAATAAGGCCCTGATTGTCAAAAGGTCTTCATGATTGATTTTCTAGAGAGGAAAAGTTTTTGAAAGAGACATAAACTGCTTAGATGATAAGGCTATTGCTTATTGTCTGTTTTTCACGACTCTGTTTGGGGAATCGGAATTTGAATTTTTTGGTAAAGACAAGGTTCTATCCATGAATGAATTGGAAAGAAACAGTCAAACAAGACTTTGCACCCAGTGAGGAATGAACTCGAATGGGTATTTTCTCCTTCGTTTTGAGAGGAGAAACTAAAGCAACCTTCTTCCACGAGGAATGATCTCAGTGGGGAACTGGAGAAAGAATATGTTTTTTCTGCTTATGGGTGACAACCTACTTGGAGAGAAGACACGCCCATATTTGTTTCTTTTTCTTCTTTTTTTCTTTTTTTTTCTTTTTTTCTTTCGTTTTTCTTTTTGAGGATAAATATATCCTGAATGAATGATTTCGAAGCAATCATTAAAAAATGCAAGAATGCATAAATGATGCAAATATGTATGAATGATGAATGTCATGAATGTCGCATGCATGTTGACAATGCTGACAGACAAAGAAGTATACTGGAGAGGGACCGACGTCGCGATACAACCAGATACTTGGTTAATGTTCTTCAACACGGTGTAGATAACACAGGTGATGAATGGTGTTGCGTGCTTTAAACTTCTCTGGGGAAGATGAGCATCTTTTCTCATTGAGATGAAAGAACCTCTTCACTGGAGATTGGAGATCTTCTTCATTGGGAATAAAAGACCTTCTTCACTGGGGATAGAAGAGTTTCTTCACTGGGGATAGAAGAGCTTTTTTACCTCGAGGGGTAATTGCTTCAAGAATTCTTTTCTGGGACAAGAATACCGTTGTCACAACAATTTTTCCGGGAGAATCCTTTTTGTTCATCCTATGGAGACGACTGCTGATGTTCCTTCCGTTGTTCACAACTCAAAGGAAAATTTCGCTTTTATTTTGAAAAAGAAAAGTGAAGTAAATTCATTTAAAACTTATTTTTTTCTTTTTTTCAAAAACGAATAACACAATTAAAGCGTCATTTTGCAAGCTAAAAGAAATTAGAGATTGCAAACAAATGGGCACAAGGCTCAAATTTATTTAATAGGATGGAAATCAGCTAAAGGCGTGATTCCATGGAGTATTTACAAAAGTTGGAAATGGTAATTATGCGGAAAAGGCTACATTGAAAACAATAACCACTATTCCCTCTAATAACTTTGAGTTCCAACTGTGCTTGTCGCTTCAGATTGGAGATGATTTGATTGAAGATCCTTTGATGAAGTACAGACTTTTCAGGTGACGAAGTATAGACTAATGCAGTTACTTTGTCATAAATCCCTAATTTTTGCCTAGATTGCCCTTTCAGGTTTTCAATCTACCAGGATGAATTTTTTTCTGTTTATTGTCTCTAATTTTTGCCTGGACCGCCCTTTAGGGTTTTCAGTCCACCGAGACGCTCATTTTTGCCTAAGTCGCCCTTTGCGGGTTTTCAACTTACCGAGCTGTTCTTTTGTATTTTTTAGACAAAGTATTTCTTGACTGCATCAGCATTCACAGGATGTGGGAGTTCATCACCATCCATGGTTGCAAGAATCATGGCGCCGCCAGAAAATGTTCTTTTGACAACATA